>NW_001889915.1:441625-444024 GCF_000143565.1 Laccaria bicolor S238N-H82
GCGCATGAGAGACTCCAGACACTGGATAGGGTCACGATAGAAGAGGTGGAGCTTGTTTTTGGTAGGGACAGCCGTTGTAATCTCCATGGTCTTCCAGGCTGGACCAGCAGGAAGCATTTCAGCTCTGTTTCTAAGGTCTTTGGCATTGCAAAACGATAGGCCAAGATTCTGAATCTATGGATATTTGTGTAAACAGGATTATATGAAGAGGAATACCAACTTACAACCGTTAACTTGAGGAATTTGTCCGTAGATGCCAAGCTTAGGTTTGACTGAAGCAGAAAGGAAGCAAGTTCCCATTCATCTCTTGAGGCAAACGGGTAATATATATTGAACTTTCGCTCTTCAGAATGCGTGTCTTGATCAAAAAGGTCCATAAATGTTGACCCAGGCCCATAGGTTTCAGAGGAGTTTGGATAGTGTTCTTTGAAATAGCGAGCTGGTGGTACGTCTGGATGAGATTCCGTTGCTGAGATTGTTGGAGTTCTTGGTGTGTCGACAGGCTCCTCAGAGAAGTCTACATCCATGTCCATAGGGGCAAAGTCTGGCTGTGTTCCTTCTCCATGAGACCCATAGCCTGAAGCTGGAGCCCCAACATCAGGGCTTGTAGGTTGAAGTAGCGTGGATTGAGGATTTCCTTCAAGTTGTTTCAAGAGACCCGTGTTGATTTCAAGAAGTTCATTGTAGTGGATAAGGCAAGCAGAGTATGGCTGATTCAGGTGGTTTTGCACTCGAATGTTATCCTTGAAGCTCTTTCCACAATGCGGGCAATACACCTTCATAAGAGTAGAATAGATGACGGCAAAATTTCACAGGTGGCTCAGCGCTGACCAGCCAAATACGTGAGAAAACATACTTCTGCATTCTTGGACACAATGTTTCTTCCCGTGACAATGAAAACCGATATGTAATACTAATGAATCTTGTACCCTCTTACCCTTCAAGGCCAAGCGATAAAGAAGTAAGATTTTGTCTTACGTAGCCATAAGTCAAAGTAAAACTGTACTGATGTACAACTCAGCCAGAAGACCCTTAGAACAGTTCTTCCCCTTCATCGTCGTGATATGTGGCATGGCTTTTTTCTTGTTATCGATGATGCAGTTGGGAAGCGCTGCTTCTCGGTTGTGTGGAAAAGGCCCAGCCTTCCAAAGTAACGATCTCCAGATGCGCTTTATCGATAATCTCGGACTCCTGTACTTGTCTTCAAGTGATGAACGATCGATGGGGATCATGGTGGTATGGAAAGTCAAAGTATGACAATAAGATTACTCATCATTATACATTACTCACGAATATTAAACTGGATATCTGAGGATGAGCTGTAAGTCCGAACTTCCGAAATCTCCCACCCAAGTCCATCACAAGACCCATCTTGCGACCCAACCAATCACCAAAGGAATTGCCTTGGCACATCCTAGATTGACTTGTTACTTAGATAGAAGTGAAGGGATGTCAGGTCACATACAGGTTTGCACGAAGTTAAGTGGGAATGGTAGATGTCAGGATTGTCGTTCCACCAACGTGCATTCAGTCTCTGAAGATAAACGGGGGCGACTCAAGGTATGGATTAACTATATGAGATTAAATTGTAAATTGTCAGACATGCAGCAATTTAGATATTAAGAAACGGACAGCATACCTCCTCATAGAAAAACAACCATTCAGCCTGCCAGGAAGCATGATCATTGCCATTCAAATGGGCTCCTTGAACAATAGGTGACACATTCTCATATGTCACAAATGGTATGTCCCATGGACTTTCACGGGATGAATGTCGCTGGAGCAGAGAGACAATACGTCCCCATGCTCTTGCCCTCCAACGCATAAGTATGAAACCTGTAATATAGATCTTCATTGATAATACTTCTTACTAGCAAATATGGGTTTGGACTTACAGAAGTGACAGGTAATAAAGTCCTGAAAAGTGGGGCAGGTTAGAATATCACGTAGAGGTTCAAAAAGATCCAATACTCACTGAGTAATAAAGAGAGCAGATAAGACAGCAATAGGAAAGCAGGTAGATAGCATGCAGTGAAGAATGAAATGAAGGAGTGCGATGGTGTATGCGCGCAACACAAACGAGAGGAGGGAGGACGATTAGCGTGAAGAAAGAGTTCAAAGTGATTTTGATGGAACTCGGTACGGTTGCGGGATGTCACGTGCGGGTTTCTAATTGTCAGAAACCACCCGTCTGTCTCTCTTGACCATTCCCTCCCTCTTCCTGCTCCTAACGCCTTCTCCCATGCAGCACTCACATCACCACCCCACATCTTAATAAACATCTCTCGGCCTCGCCTAGTTTCCTCGACGCTCAACACCGTCGATGCGGTGGACACAATTGCGGCGACCTTGGAGGAGGACACAAGAACTACGCTTTGGCCTCCACGTCGACGGGATGC
>NW_001889915.1:444074-444802 GCF_000143565.1 Laccaria bicolor S238N-H82
CTTCGATACAACCTCTACCCCTAGATCTGTCAATAGCTTTCACCCACAAGGCAGACGGAAGATGCATCTTGGCTGTTGGCTACTCAAATTAACTTGTGCCAACGTATCTTTTTGTTCGAAATCCGGAGACGGAGGCAGAGCATACGTCCCGTCATTAAGCAGAAGCTGAGGCGAAACGGGTTACTTAGCAAATCGACGAAGAACTGCAGGAGGAGCGGGCTGCGGGAGGAGCAGGAGCGATCGGTGAAAAAGAAGGGCGACGTCAACGTTAGTGCGGTTTACCCTTATGCGCCCCATCTACTCATCTGCCCTGCTAGCAAAAGCCAGCTTGGGTTTATCACTCGTGCGAGTGAGAAGCGGGGCCCCACAGTCCAACTCGAATCAGAAACGCTCGCATCTCCCCTCAACCTTCAGCTTTCTGACAATGAACTGGATGATATCCTACAGCTTTCTTCGCCAGAGTCATCTCCGTCTTTATCTCCTCTATCAGCCGCCGTTCCGTCTCTAAATATACCAACGGGAGAAGACGCCGACCCAGACGACCTCTCAAAGGATCTGGCTGTACTTGAACGACTTCACAAAAGTGTTCAGCAAAACTTACGGCTTCGTCCTATACGCTCTCGCAGCAACCTCAAAGTCGACCTCAGTGTTGAATTCTCTCCTGCCAAAACCCCAAGATCCCCCTTCCCGTCAAGCGCCGCATCTCCTTCACGGAAAGACTCTGACCC
>NW_001889915.1:444852-447171 GCF_000143565.1 Laccaria bicolor S238N-H82
ACTTATTAAGATGTGGGGTGGTGATGTGAGTGCTGCATGGGAGAAGGCGTTAGGAGTTGGAAGAGGGAGGGAATGGTCAAGAGAGACAGACGGGTGGTTTCTGACAATTAGAAACCCGCACGTGACATCCCGCAACCGTACCGAGTTCCATCAAAATCACTTTGAACTCTTTCTTCACGCTAATCGTCCTCCCTCCTCTCGTTTGTGTTGCGCGCATACACCATCGCACTCCTTCATTTCATTCTTCACTGCATGCTATCTACCTGCTTTCCTATTGCTGTCTTATCTGCTCTCTTTATTACTCAGTGAGTATTGGATCTTTTTGAACCTCTACGTGATATTCTAACCTGCCCCACTTTTCAGGACTTTATTACCTGTCACTTCTGTAAGTCCAAACCCATATTTGCTAGTAAGAAGTATTATCAATGAAGATCTATATTACAGGTTTCATACTTATGCGTTGGAGGGCAAGAGCATGGGGACGTATTGTCTCTCTGCTCCAGCGACATTCATCCCGTGAAAGTCCATGGGACATACCATTTGTGACATATGAGAATGTGTCACCTATTGTTCAAGGAGCCCATTTGAATGGCAATGATCATGCTTCCTGGCAGGCTGAATGGTTGTTTTTCTATGAGGAGGTATGCTGTCCGTTTCTTAATATCTAAATTGCTGCATGTCTGACAATTTACAATTTAATCTCATATAGTTAATCCATACCTTGAGTCGCCCCCGTTTATCTTCAGAGACTGAATGCACGTTGGTGGAACGACAATCCTGACATCTACCATTCCCACTTAACTTCGTGCAAACCTGTATGTGACCTGACATCCCTTCACTTCTATCTAAGTAACAAGTCAATCTAGGATGTGCCAAGGCAATTCCTTTGGTGATTGGTTGGGTCGCAAGATGGGTCTTGTGATGGACTTGGGTGGGAGATTTCGGAAGTTCGGACTTACAGCTCATCCTCAGATATCCAGTTTAATATTCGTGAGTAATGTATAATGATGAGTAATCTTATTGTCATACTTTGACTTTCCATACCACCATGATCCCCATCGATCGTTCATCACTTGAAGACAAGTACAGGAGTCCGAGATTATCGATAAAGCGCATCTGGAGATCGTTACTTTGGAAGGCTGGGCCTTTTCCACACAACCGAGAAGCAGCGCTTCCCAACTGCATCATCGATAACAAGAAAAAAGCCATGCCACATATCACGACGATGAAGGGGAAGAACTGTTCTAAGGGTCTTCTGGCTGAGTTGTACATCAGTACAGTTTTACTTTGACTTATGGCTACGTAAGACAAAATCTTACTTCTTTATCGCTTGGCCTTGAAGGGTAAGAGGGTACAAGATTCATTAGTATTACATATCGGTTTTCATTGTCACGGGAAGAAACATTGTGTCCAAGAATGCAGAAGTATGTTTTCTCACGTATTTGGCTGGTCAGCGCTGAGCCACCTGTGAAATTTTGCCGTCATCTATTCTACTCTTATGAAGGTGTATTGCCCGCATTGTGGAAAGAGCTTCAAGGATAACATTCGAGTGCAAAACCACCTGAATCAGCCATACTCTGCTTGCCTTATCCACTACAATGAACTTCTTGAAATCAACACGGGTCTCTTGAAACAACTTGAAGGAAATCCTCAATCCACGCTACTTCAACCTACAAGCCCTGATGTTGGGGCTCCAGCTTCAGGCTATGGGTCTCATGGAGAAGGAACACAGCCAGACTTTGCCCCTATGGACATGGATGTAGACTTCTCTGAGGAGCCTGTCGACACACCAAGAACTCCAACAATCTCAGCAACGGAATCTCATCCAGACGTACCACCAGCTCGCTATTTCAAAGAACACTATCCAAACTCCTCTGAAACCTATGGGCCTGGGTCAACATTTATGGACCTTTTTGATCAAGACACGCATTCTGAAGAGCGAAAGTTCAATATATATTACCCGTTTGCCTCAAGAGATGAATGGGAACTTGCTTCCTTTCTGCTTCAGTCAAACCTAAGCTTGGCATCTACGGACAAATTCCTCAAGTTAACGGTTGTAAGTTGGTATTCCTCTTCATATAATCCTGTTTACACAAATATCCATAGATTCAGAATCTTGGCCTATCGTTTTGCAATGCCAAAGACCTTAGAAACAGAGCTGAAATGCTTCCTGCTGGTCCAGCCTGGAAGACCATGGAGATTACAACGGCTGTCCCTACCAAAAACAAGCCCCACCTCTTCTATCGAGACCCTATCCAGTGTCTGGAGTCTCTCACGCGCAATCCTCTTTTAGAGCGCTCCATAAAATTTGGCCCCTTT
>NW_001889915.1:449114-451138 GCF_000143565.1 Laccaria bicolor S238N-H82
AACAGCTTCCACAACACTTGCGCAACTGATGGCCTTAGAATCGACTGTAAACCCATGGAGCTTGGAGTCTTATATGAAAGAATCGAAGGAGAAATTTCACCTCAACGGTGTTCATCGCCCATTTTGGCGAGACTACCCCCTTTCTGATCCATCTGTATTTCTTACTCCGGAGCCTCTTCATCACTGGCACAAACAATTCTGGGATCATGATGTCAAATGGTGTATCACCGCACTTGGGGAGAATGGCCAGGAAATTGATTTTCGGTTTTCAGTTCTGAAGCCACATACCGGCTTTCGACACTTCAAAGAGGGAATATCAAAGTTGAAACAAGTGACTGGCAGGGAGCATCGCGACGTTCAAAGATACATTGTGTCTGTTCTATCTCAAGGTGTTCCTCCAATGTTCATTGGAGCTATCCGCGCACTTCTCGACTTCCGTTATTTGGCGCAAGCAAAAGTCATTAACGAAGCCACCTGTGATCAGATTCAAAAGGCTCTTCACGACTTCCACTTGTATAAGCAAGCCATTCTGGATGCTGGAGCCCGGCGAGGAAAGAAAAAGGCAATCTTAAACTGGTACATACCCAAGCTGGAGTTCCTTCAAAGTGTCGTTGCCAATATTCAGTTAAACGGGGTTGCAATTCAGTGGTCTGCTGATACTACAGAGCATGCTCACATTGAGGTTGTCAAAGATCCTACAAAATCTGCCAACAACCAAAACCATGAACCACAGATATGTCGTTACCTTGACCGCTTGGACAAGCTACGTGATTTTGATCTGGCTACAGGTATTCGCGAGTCTAAACTGGACTTTCGATTTCGAGGCGACAATGTTATTCCAGATCCAGACACCTTTGTTGACAAACTCGGAGAACAAAGTCACTTCAATATCAGTACCACCGCTGACCTTCTCGCCAATGTAGACTTTGTATCACCACTCATTGGCTCCACACGCCCCACAGTAGATTATTTCAAGATTGCGTCTCAACTTAAGCTTGGTCAGATTCCGAATGCTCCCCACCCTCACAGAACACACCAATCCTCACCAAATTCTACTTTCCATCTGACCCGTGATCCCAGCTTCAAACGCATGCTTGTCGATGATGTTGCGACTTTGTTCAACCTTCCGGATCTCCGACCTGCCTTAGGGGACTATGGACAAAGAATCTCGCAGACAGAGGAGTCTTCTACCACTCTTATTGGAGGCCGACGATTGTCAGGCGACACGTGCGCTCTTCCCTTTCTTTATCTTGAAGTCTGGAACCAGCTCCGAATTCAAACAAAAGAATACCATGCACCTCATGGCGTTTTGGCCGCCCACACAGTCAACGCGTACCCACCATCTCCTGAGTGGCCACTAGGCCACTATGATTCTGTTATAGCAAATGTCGATCCTGCTGAAAAATGGCCTCAGAGCGGCCTCAAAGGTATTTATTGATTCCTTCAGCCTGTATATAGAACGATGTTCTGAACAGTCAATTATTTAGGTCACATTGTTGTCGATGTCCGAGTGGTGTTTCGTATTGTCCCAACTCTGGCAATGCAGCATATCCCAGATCAGTTTTTGGCTTACGTTCAGCGTTTTGATATTGTGCCCCAGGTTAATCAATCAATATCTGGTTCAAGAACTGCTAAAGGACCATTTCCCAATCCATATTCCTCCCTGTATATCCTGAAAAGGGCAAAGAGGGCAGATCAAAGAATAATTGGCGACATTCTTCCCCTCCATCGTATTCGTGCCTTAGTTGACATTGCTCCTCGCTTTGGTGACATCGCAAATAAGACGTTGACAGCTCAAAACAGCACAGTGTACAGTTCCGAGTATTCATTGAATAAGTACTTCGATAAGGAGTTATTCTGGGCATTAACTTAGACACGTTGTATGTTTGCGAATACAATTACTACTATGCTGGGTTTTGGAGTAAGGTTGATGGCGGAGGGCCTTTGTCTAAGTATAAACAGCCTTCTACCAATCTGTCAATGCTACCTAACACTGCGGCAGAATTTAACTCCCTATCAGGGCT
>NW_001889915.1:452095-454380 GCF_000143565.1 Laccaria bicolor S238N-H82
ACAGAGAGGTGGTTCTTTAAAGCAGCAACAGGGCAAAGGATGTCGTTTCGTGCAGTAAGGATAACGGAAGCACCAAGCTCCTTCGTTGTCTTAGTCCAAGGAATACGAAAGCTTGCAGAGGATGAGCCATCTCGCAGCGTACGAAAGGTAATCCTGCAGAAAGGTAAGAAATATATAAGATATACAAGGTGCCAAAAAAACGCACATGACAGAGCGAAGAACATGATATCGTTCATCAAAGGCAGCGGCAGTGGTGACAGCTAGCTCGCCTAGTCGTCGACAGCCGAAAAATGTGCACAAGGCGAGAGCCCACACTGCTGCATGGAAAGGGGTGGAAAGGTTGAGGACACGATGAAGGGCTAGCAAGTGCTCAATGGAAACAGGAGCACGAAGGGGGCGTTTGTGCTTTATCCCCTCCTTGTTCGCGGATACACGAGCCAACTGGACCCATTCGTCATCGCCAAACCAAGGCGCATGATTGACAACGTGCCATGCACGGATGCCAGAGAGCCAGGAACGGATGGTGTTCCCAGCTTGCCTGCCCTTATGTTCCCCAATGAAGGCGCAAAGGAGGGGATAAGAGGCAGGCATCCGCGCTTCCTCATCAATACCCCATGTATCACAGAATTGCGTGAAGCGCAGGGTACCAGCAGCATATGTAGTTTTTGTGTTGGGCGCATAGGCGCCACGGATGGACATCATGGCAGTATTAACCAAGTCTGGTGGAAGTGAGGCTATCAGGTGCCGTCTGTGACGAACAGCATGAGGCGTGTCCCAAGTGAAGAGACGATCCGCAGCGGAAACGTGAGGGCGTAGAGGGCTTTGAGAAATGTGGCGTCCAACTTGAGGTTGTCTTGGTTTGATAGGTCGGCTGGCAGGAGTTGGGTCAATAGGAAGAGTAGCTGCGGCAGATGGAGAGATGTGTAATGGCGTGGAGGTGGTGACAGATGGGGCAAGAGATGTGGTAGTACAAGAGACGGGAGATGTGATAGTACGAGATTTGAATGGATGGGAAAGAATATGACAAGGTGTAGGGCGCGGAGGAACATGACATGAACCACCTACAACTGTCTTGACGACACGTGTCGCCGGTTTAAAAGGATAATCTAGGCTGAATAAAAATGTCAGAAATCAGAAAAGGAGGAGGTTCCAATTGTGGAAGCGAACCTAGGCATGAATAAAACAGGTAGATAGCTCATCAGGGAGCTTAAAAGATGGGAAGATTTGCTTCCCAGCAGGCCCTGGTTCTCCGCGCGAGATAGGGTCAGCTGGATTAGCGTGAGACTCAATATAGATAGTTTTAAAGGCAAGGGATGTGGCCATGAGGACAATGTGTGTGCGACGAACTGCGAGATTGAGATAAATGTTGCCACTGCGACCTTTATCAAGAGCACCAATGGTGCCTTGATTGTCAGAATGTACAAGGAGATGAACATCTCGAAGGCCTCTAGACTCCAGAAAAAGGGCAAGAAGTTCAATGGCGACAGTTTCAAGCCAACAAATATCTCGGCCTTCAATCTTCCAAGAAGACGAAAGCTGGAAAGCAGCCCATTCACCGCTGATGATAATACCAATCCCCCATGATGTGGAGGCGTCAACATACAACCCAAGATCTGATAGAGGACCAAGAGGTCGAAGGGATCAATGTATCCCCGGCAAAGTGAGCTTAACCAACCACCACTTCAAGTCAGTGATCAGTGAATGGGGAGGATATTTTGTCAAGAATTCATCACCATGAAAGGTAGACGCAAAATTGGAGAGAGAAGGGAGATGAGAGCGTCCATCGAGATACACAAAGGCGATATGACAAAGAGATCCATGAATCTTTTCAACATCGCGCAAATGGCAAGGTCGACCTTCGAAATCTGTAAGGAATTGGAGAACACGTTGGTGGAACTTATTCCTCTTCCCTTCTGGCAGGCTGACACGCTTCCGAGGGATGTCCCAGAGAAATCCAATAAAGGTTGTGACAAAGGAAAAGCGTTCATCACCCTTTTCATCATGCCAAGGCACTCCCAAAGAAGAGATGCGGCGAAGCATCTCCGTTCGGTCATAATCATAACGAAAATCTCCATCAACAAAAACGCCCGAAGCGGAAGGGAATCGGAAAGCTTTCAAATCGTCTTCGTATTTAGGTACCGGGAAGACCCCTTCAGCTCTCCAGATATCAACGACAGCATTTGCGATCATGCCAGCATTACTGCTGGCGCAGGCAGCTCCGAACGGGTGATCATGATTGATGAAGAAATCATCCGATGTCCCTTGGACGACCAGCCAAGGTTTGG
>NW_001889914.1:0-849 GCF_000143565.1 Laccaria bicolor S238N-H82
CAAACAAACGTGTGATGGTGTTCTAAAACCTAGATACTAAAGTATCCAGGAATTATCGGGCGCTATGGGATGGTAAGCAACTTGCATCCAGCTTGCATCACAGCAAACACGCACCTCATCGACTCCAGCCACTGGTGTTGCAAAAGGGAGGCAGAATAATTGCCAAGCGGTGATCTAATGTGCTCATGACTCATGAGCGCTGTTTCAATTGCCTTCTGGAAAACAAGCAAACATCCAGTTCTTGGTGTGAAGGGCACACTTACCATAGTATGCCCAAATTATGCCGGGGCCTGCAGAGCGCATTTCCAAGTAACCTACATGAGAAGCTCGACCAGCAAAATGCGAGCAAAGGCCCAGGGGTCTACATCTTGGATTCTTGGTTGGCAAGTGGTCCGCGGCACCGTTAATTTGGGTGACCGGCAGTTGCTTGGCGTTCACATCATTTTTCGAATTTCGGAACTTTTTGTGCCAAACGTCCTTATATCGAGAATGGACCTGTCTCCCACGCTTTCTCCACGCTCTTTTGTTTTTACTCTATTCACTGCAGAACGACATCCACCCTCATTGAACCTCTGTCTCTTTCTTTCCGCAACATAGGCTATTATGGTCGCGACAAATCCTTTTTTCCGAGGATCGTGGACGTTGAAGAAGTTTAACGCTACAGTCATCAATGACATATGGCCTGAGGTCGCTTTCTTCTCCTTGGTTGCATCCAGTAAGCCTACCCCCAATCCGAATTGCCCTGCTATCGTGCTGACAGTTATCTTACAGTGGTCTGCTTAGTTTCGAAAAAAACTGAGCATCATCTTGGGATCAACAACCAACTTTTGACTGTACTGGGTACGGTTC
>NW_001889914.1:2261-19814 GCF_000143565.1 Laccaria bicolor S238N-H82
ATCCCACCAAAGACCAACGGGTTGCTCAGTCAACTACAGTTCCAAGTTTACAATGCCTTCGGGTACCTCACCATTCCAGGCACGGCGTTCGCTTCATTCTTGTATCTAGGATTCCTGGAGATCGGACAAGAAATGTAGGAGCTTTTTGTCTAACCTTCAACCATCCGCTAAACGACAACTCTCTACCGCCAGTGAAAACCCTTTCAACTACGACCTCAATGATCTCGGTTAGTTGTCTCCCTACATTCTGCTCCCCTTGCGAGGTTTGCTTACCATTCTTCTAGACCTTGACAACTTCTGCCTCTCAATCCAGCGCGAGCTGCACGAGATCACTGCTGTAAGACTTTCTTCGATCACCGGAATGAGCACTAAACTCACTTTGGACCATTTAGCACCCGAACCCCGAACCTAGGGACTTCGTCTTCAATGCAACGTATGTCCATCATCCCTCGCCCCTTCTCTTCTTGGCCCGCACCTGACCCCTGCGCGTAGAAATCAACCATTCGCACCTGCAGATCGCAGGAGCGCAGCGGAATTGGTGTCTGGCAACACAGAATACGACGTGTCCCACGAGGTGGGTCCTGTGGGCATTCACAGCCTTCGCAAGACCTTGGTCAAGAGCTGGATGGATGTCGATACCAAAACTCGTCAGTGAACGGGTTTTAAGCCATATCACTCATGGTCATTTTGATCGTCGATACTGTCTTGATTTATCCTTCTTTGTTTTCGGCCAGTTTACTCCGTTTTCGTTGATTGCTTTCCATGGTGTTCATTCCTGAGACAAAAAGTTCATATCTCTACAACTCGAACGCGTACTCGGATAGAAAAGATAGTTCTTTGTTACATTGATAATCATAATGCAGATAGCCGTTGAAGGCTGTTGCAGGTTAGGCGTTTTTACAGCCGTTTTCATAACGATAGGCCTAATCTCGACCAGATACACGTACAGGCGGAATTTAAAATTGGACGTGTAAGTTGTCGCATGATGACCCTTTTCAGTATAACTGTAGATCTATCATGTTCGTCATCCCTGAAATATATGCTGATTTTCGTGGACATGATTAGAATTCGAGGTCCGACTGTATCTATGATTTTGAACTTTTGGCCTATCGTTATGAAAACGGCTGTAATCATGATGGTACTCCCACATTCCTTTACCAGCCTCTACCGACTTTTCCTGCGAACAGCATCTGCCTCCGTCCTTCACCATCGAGCAGCGACCCGGAATCTTCGTGCCTTATGGCGGCCAGTTTTCGAGGGTGGGGCTAATGCTACCAAACAGCTCCAACAATTGGAAGGAGATGACGTTGCGAGACAGGGACTAGAAACGTTTTTGAAGGAATGGAATGTGCGGAGTGAGTCTTTCAAGAAGTCCAAGGCTTTACATGCCAGCTTATAGGATACATGTAGTGGACAACACGCTCGCTCTCCTCTACAACTCTAGCACATCGCGAGGACTCGCACATCAACTTACGCGGAATCTCTCAAAGGTCGTTCAAGCGGAGAAGAAACGGGTACAAGACAAGGAGATGCAGTCTAGGACGTGGGATGCTCAGTCGCCGCCTTCCGCGAAGGACATAGAGAAGAGGGCAAAAGCTGCAAAGAAGAAAGAGGGCCAAGCAGACCGATTTGCAATATTGGATGAAATTATCCATATGGCCGAAGGTCGGGATAGAATATCGCTGGGGAGGATCCGGAGGGACCGGAGAGCGACGAAGAGGTAGATTAGCTACTGGAATGACGCTGATAGTCGGAAACACGGCTACGGGAAGAATACGCAACAGAACAGAACTGTGTATCGAGACATTACGCGTACGCGTTAGATGCAGCAACCTCAATATACTACAATTGCTGCCCCCCAAAAGCCTTTAGCCCCCCCTTTTCGAGACTTCGCTTCTCATGTAGGAGCGGAAATTCTTTTGAAAGACGAACTTTTTGACGAAGACGAGGTCGCCATAGTGGGAAAGTTCGGGAACGCCTCGTAGATCTATTGAAGAAGGGGCTACCCCTTCCTCAAACTTAAGAGCCTGGATGATTCTGTCCACAGCCGTATAGTGTTTAGCAGCGGCTCTCTCTCTCTCTCTCTTGACTGGCTTATAAAAACTCAGCACAGCAGTTTCACATTGAGTAAACATACCTTTCATGAACGAGCAGAAAGCTACAACGACCAGGGTGAGGACCAATCCTTATCAACTTCCGAGATGTAGACCTTTCTATCCTGTTCGTTGAATGTTCGGACGTGGGGAAGAGCGGCAACCAACGCTCGTTTGCATTCCAGATTCTTTATGGAGCTGAGAGCCAAATTGCGTACTTTCCACTCGTGAAAGGAAACTCTGCCCATTTCCCTGCAGAACTAGTAACGGAAACAGATTCGTTAATGCATCGCGGAATGAGAACAAAGACTACCTTCATTTCCTCGGCGTAATGACCTACCACCACTGTTACTGGACCCTCCTGAGCAGCTAGTCCATAGAATTCGAGGGTGAGATTTTCTAGGAAAGGAAGTTTACTCGATAGTAGAATCAGGAGCTTGGGGATCAAGGTCTTTGTTGTCAAACCCAATTTCCGAAGAAGACCCTGTGCCGAAAATTGGGTGGCCAGTCCGTGAATTTGGTTGTAGGAATAAGGAGCCATTGTTACGTCCAAGGAAACCAGCGTGTGGCTATATTGGACGACATGATCCATCGCGCCCTGGAGATGGTAATCAGAGCGCGACCAAAACTTTACGGCCAGACTTTGTAGTTTTGGCAAAGTTATACGGATTATGAACCAATTTTCGTGGGGGATGTCAGAATTATATGTGTGTAATCGCAGGTCGAGTGTTTTCAAAGTCCTGGAGTGTGCCGAGAGGAAGAGCTGGAACGCAACTGTGTCGATTTGTTCATATTGATAGAATTTAAAGCTGTCAAGCAGGGGGATCCGAACATCTTGTAGCATTTGGAACAGATCGCGATACATAGAGATGTCAAGGAATCGCAAGGAATCGGCATGATTATGAATGAAATTGACAATAACTTGTTGAGAGCCAGGCATAGCACAATCCCATAGCGCGAAGTCGAGTGAGAGGCCTTGCAAGTTGGGTAGTTTCGCAGAGCCGATGGTCTCTTGGATAGCATACAGAGGAACTTTGAGGTGGAGGAACCGCAAATTTTGGCCAAACGAAGCCCATCCGGCAGCGATAAAAGGCAATGACTTTTTGTAAGATTTCAGTGTAGGATGGACAGTAGAGATTTCACAGTCAAGTGTCAACGAGGTTACAAGGGATAGGTTACTGATGATAGTCAGAACGCTTTTGGGCTTTATGATGAATGCTGTCTGGCGCCTAGGCAACATCCCAAGCGTTTTCAAGGTTTTTTTCACCCAGTATTTCCGTTTGTTGAGTGATAGAAGAGCCGCCAAAGTAGCAGGGTGTAAATTGAGGACGCGGACATATCTTGCCCGAGTCTGGTCACTAAAAGTGGGAGATGGTGGTTTGTACAAGATATAGTGTTTAGGATAGGGTACGTACTTGAGCCGCCGTACCGCCAAGATTGTTTCTCGATCGTGGAGATCCCCAATGGAGACCGAGCGGTAGCGTTCTTCCATCGCCAGAGCAGAAAGTGGCCTGTTTATGCCATATAGCTGGATTAAACTATCCAGAAACCCTGGTTTCCCCTGAACAACCCAGGGTTTCCAAAGTGCTTGCGTAGAAACCTTGTTTCCACAAGAAGCGGAGCTCAGAATATTTGAAGTCCACCACATGCACATGCATAAGTTCAAGTTGGCGGCGGGGGTCATCAACCTTTCAAGTAGCAAGGGACTATGGAAGGGAGCAGTGGCATCCCTAAACCACTCCCGGTCTCCTACATCTATGTAAGTATAGCTACCCGTCCAAACCCTCATCTTGTTTGCATCTTGTAGCATCGTGTAGACCATGAACCAATATTATTTACCGTGGTAACCACTTGTCGAGTGGGCGCGTCGCATCGCGCGACGATACGTGTGCGACAAGGGATGTGCATGATGGAGTTCAACTCGTCGCGCTCTCTTCTCATCATGACCCGGGAGCCAAGATCAATTTAAATTTGAGCGCGACACGCGTCGGCATCTAGGAATTTAACTCCGACATGGGGTTCCTCAAAATAACCCATCGACTGATGGAAGGGGGATTTCTACCAAATGCAGAAGAAACCCAGGGTTCCACGCGAAAAGGGGGTTTCTGGTTAGATTGATCCCATATAGCTTTTTGACGTCTTCGGAAGACAAAAAACTGGCGATAATTTGCCACACTTCAAGTGGAACCTCTGGCACGCTATGTCGCGTTTGCGTAGACATCGACACATACATGAGCTGCAATATTCGAGTTGTGGTAGAACCAAGGTAGAACGGTTTCGCGTCAGAGTTGCCCGTGACCAATTGTGACAGCTCTCCTTTCAACCACCCACTGGCATGGTGGCATTGAATATTCAAGGCCATTCATCTTGCGACCAGCAGACGCGCCTTGGACGCGCGTCTGCTGGAACGCGCCATAGCGTAGCTGAAGTACCACGGAATGTGGCGAATTATTTCGAGTTTTTGTCTTCAAGGCGTCTATTGCATCCACTTGAATAGATCACTTTCTGCCACTTGCCATCGCACAGAACGCTACGGCTTTCGCATCTCCCGATGGTTGAGGAGCTTCAGCGGCTAGCGCACGCACATACGCTTGCCTTCTCAAATTGTTTTGTTTTGAACATACTGCCAATCTTCCTTTGCTAGGGACCACAGGAAGACGGGTCAGAGTTGCAAGGGTACGTTCTTGTTCAAAAAGCCCAGTCTTGGCCCTATGTCACTTAGCTGACTTCCTCTCAAGTTTGATCCCCACATAAGGCCACATTTCCATGCAGCGTTCACTTGGGAGCTGTGAGGCCTGTCTTCATTTTGACCTTTACTTTCCTCGTCTACCGTCGCTCAGACTCAACTCAGACTTGTTGGTTGCCAGCTACCACATCGTGAACTCTCAAGCCAATCAGACTACCCCAACGATCTCTTCAAATATTCACTCAGACGCTGGCTGTAAGTCTTATACATGTCATTCTCTAGCACATGTGTCTAACTTGTAATCTCAGGATTCTCAGCGTCAACAACGACTTTCGCCTCGGAGAGCGCAACGGCGTGACTTGTCACATCAACCTCAAGCACACGCCAGCATCACAATCTGAAGATGTATTCACAAGAGCGGAAAGCAAATCTATGAAATACAACAATATTCTACCAGAGAACCTATAGAAAGAAAGAAGACGAAGATGAAAACGTGGTCTAAAGATACAACATTCAACGAAACCAGCAAATGAAGTAAGAGGAAATGACGAGGGGGGTGGCATATTGGCGGCAGAAGGTTGCATAGGGCATAATCATATAGGCATATGTGGCATGGGGTTTCTTTTGAGTGATTCATGTTCTTGAGCGCTCACAGCTGTTTTCAGGGAAAATCTCGAAAATCTCCGTGGGGTGTGATCTCAACGCGTTGCTTGGATTTTTGATCCACTCAGGGGGGATTACGGGCAATGGGGGTGCACCACCTCGGAAAGTATCGTGGTCTATGATCTCTGTGTCCTGCCTTGACAAGGGCTTACGGGGGGAAATGTCCATCGCGTCTGACTCGCTTCCGGAGCCTGACACGACGACTTTCTGGTTTTTGGCTTTGGGTGGTGTTTGTGGCAACTCCATCCAACCTTCGCTGTCCAGCGGCTTCATAAGACTGTTATCACGGCGCTCCTTGGCCTGCATGAGCAGCCGGTATTCACGCTCGAAGAGTTGTTCCTCTGTCAAGCACTCAGCCCTCTTCATAAATCTGTGGGTCATTGGTATGAATTCGCCTGCCTCGGAGCCCTCCACCCACGCCTGGAAGGAAGTGCGTGTTTGATTTTTGCCGGGCGTTACAGGTTGTTTGGTTGGAACCCGGCCCCGACTTGGGGTGTAGGGCGTGGCTTTCTTCTTTTTCACTTTGGTCGGGCCATGGTTGCGGACGGGGGTGACAGGTGTAGGTTGGTCACATTTTTTCGACGATGGAACGTATCGGACGAGTGCGTGGTATGGGGGTGGGGTAATGGGTCGGTCAAGGGATTCGAATGAAGAGTTGGCTGATGACAATGAATCGTAGGGGTCGTCGCTGTAAGAAAGCTCGGGAACGGGGTCTTCGTATATCCGGTGGAGGGACGTCCGCTTTGATGGAGTTCGGGTGACGCTCTCCGCGTCTGCATCGTGTTCCATGACGGCTTGTTGCATCGTGCCAGTGGCTTCTGGATGATTCTCTTGCTGATCGGTGTGGGCGAGGGTCTTGATGATGCTCCATGCCCTTTGGTGACCTTCATATAGCTGGCCGAGTGTCCAGATACAGCCTCTCCGAGTCTTTGTGGACAGAACGTACTCGCTTTGTCGTCGCATGCGCAATACTCTTTGTTGGCGTGAGCCACTCCGAGTCATAACTGCTGCCCATTTCGGGACAGTCAACGCACCTAGACCACCCCAGGAAGTTTCCAAATTCTCTTTGTGTCCCCATCGGGTAGCTCCGAGGCTCTGGGGCATTGTTTCACGATTGCAAGCAAAGGCGCGTTGACTGCTCCCTGACAAAGCCGGTCTTTCTGGCCACATTGTAATGGCCACACACGAGAAACATTGCCCAATATTACCAATCAGAATATCTTGATAAAGTCCGACAATTTTTCTTTTCAAGAGTATTCTGAGTATATTTAAAATTTTTCATTTTGGGAAAGGCATAGCAAGAATTTTGTTTTGCCTTTTCTCAGCTGGTAAAGGGTGAACAAAAGCTAAAATATACAAAGCATTTTCAAGTTTGTGATATGGTAGTCAAAGTTAGACCTTCGAGAAAAACTAAGAGGAAAGCCGAAGCAAAGGGATCCTTTGTTTTCGAAATTAATACATGCTGATAAATCGGACGGGAAAGAATGAGAAAGGACTCTTTGTTCGGACGATGCCGCACAAAAGGCAAGGTGTGCGGGATCTGTTCAACTATTCCTTGGATTTTACGAGCGGGAATATTCAAAAATTTCAGCTGACTTTCTTTGTTGTGGAAAGGGAAAATTTTAATTACAAGAAAGAATATTACCCTGCATAAATATTACCCTGTCCTCACAATGTTCCAGCCCAGAAAAGGTGTCGGACTTGCTCTGGCTATCCCGCTTTGTAATATTGTGCTTTGATTGTGCTATGTTTCTCGTGACACCTTGAATGTTCGGCCTTGCGTATCATGAAATCGGATGTGGACCCATTGTTTTGGCCACTGAAGGCCACTCCAAATCCCGGCCATAGCAAGTTACTGGGAAGCAGGTTCTGAATGGGGATTCGGACATCTTAGATCGGAAAACAAACGCTTCACACCATAACACATCAAGAATGTGATACCCTCAGCGACTACCCTCATTATGATTATCGAACAACTGTCTTTTACATCTGAGTAAAACGAATACCATACATAGAGCAACCGACGAAAACGAAGTAAACAGGCTGAAAAAAAAAAACGATAAAAATGATAAAAATGACGTAATATGACTTGGAACCCGTTCACGGACGAGTTTTGGTATCGACGTCCATCCAGCTTTTGACCAAGGTCTTACGAAGGCCGTGAATGCCCACAGGACCCACCGCGTTGGACACGTCATATTCTGTGTTGCCGGACACCAAGTCTGCTGCGCTCCTGCGATCTGCGGGTGCGAATGGTTGATTTCTACGCGCAGAGGAGTCAGGTGCGGGCCAAGAAGAGAAGGGGTGAGGGATGATGGACATACGTTGCATTGAAAACGAAGTCCTTAGGTTCGGGGTTCGGGTGCTGCATGGCCAACGGGGGTTTAGTTCTCATTCCGGTGATCGAAGAAAGTCTTACAGCGGTGATCTCGTGCAGCTCGCGCTGGATTGAGAGGCAGAAGTTGTCAAGGTCTAGAAGAATGGTAAGCAAACCTCGCAAGGGGAGCAAAATGTAGGGAGACAGCTAACCGAGATCATTTAGGTCGTAGTTGAAAGGGTTTTCACTGGAGTTGTCGTTCAGCGGATAGTTGAAGGTTAGACAAGAGGCTCCTACATTTCTTGTCCGATCTCGAGGAATCCTAGGTACAAGAATGAAGCGAACGCCGTGCCTGGAATGGTGAGGTACCCGAAGGCATTGTAAACTTGAAACTGTAGTTGAGTGAGCAACCCGTTGGTCTTTAGTAGGATATCCACTCACTGGCAAGAGGAACAGATAAAGCCTATTTGAAAGCGAGTGAGATAGTTTGGTGAGTGAAACGTAGTCGCCACGTACCACAACGACATCCTCAGATGTATTTGGTATGCAAACGGCAACGGGGTATTGCAGATCCGTTCCAAGTTGGATAGAGCGTCTTGAAGAGTGTTGAGGTTTGTCATGAAACCAGTTGCAGATGCTGGCTGCAGCAAACCACTCCTAAGAAGGACTATCATGCATCATTTAGCGTTTAAGCTGGGTCTGAGTGTTCAGCAGTTTCTCACATGCGAAGTAACTGGGTAAAAGACAGATTAGCGCGGAACCTCTCGATAAGCAGACCTACCCTTGAAGAATTAAGGAAATCTCGAGAGGAACACTGCTCTCAACAATCTCCGAGAATGGATTCTTCTTCCTCCGCCTTTGCATGCCGGGGTGCGCTTTGCGAAGAATAGTGTGTACAACCCATTTGAAGAACCTCAATAAAGGAATATAATCGTACACAGTCATCGGTGGCGGCATGTGTGCAGGCTTGAGCGTTCGGTCACAGTGAACGTAGGGCAACACACTCTCAGGATCGAATTTACGGTGTTTCCCGCCGCGATTGCGCGAGAACCAGCCTTGGTCAGATGCCGTGTCGGTGTTCTTATCAGTCGAGCTAAACTGTTTGCTGTGGTTTTCTTTTTGCTTCTCCTCGCCATGGGAGGGTTGTTCTCCGTCTAGCTGCCACAGGGGAAGTTTCTCAGGCGTGTATGGATGTCCCTCGGCAGCCATATGAGAGTATCGTGGAAGGAAGAATATCAAGGGATAAAGATCCTCGTAATAGATGCCTTGCTCCCCTCGAAGGAAGTGCTGGAAGAAGTGGTCAGCATGAAGGCGTTTCCTTGACTCTTGAGACTCGTACCTTTACTGAAACAGAGAATGCTTGAATCTGGCGATCCCCTTTATAAATCAGCTTGTCGAGGTTTGGACCGTGACGACTCACTAGATTAATCATGCTCTTCTTCTCGATGATACTTTGAACGACTGTTTGCTTCTGCTGCAAACCTTTGTTTTCCCGATCGTTTGGGACGTGAAGCCAAACCTGCGTAAAATGGCGATAAGAATACGTCGATATGTACCTAGAAGTAAAGTACGAGTTGCGCCAGGGTTCGAGATGCGGTCGCGATGTTGGTCCACATTTTCCTGCCATCTTGATATCTAGAATGGGAATTAGCGGCGTTGGAAACACGACAATGGTCAACGATACCTCTCGTATGCTGAAGATGTTCTGAATGAAATAACCAAACCAAGAACCGTACCCAATACAGTCAAAAGCTGATTGTTGATCCCAAGATGATGCTCAGTTTTTTTTGAAACTAAGCAGACCACTACACAACAACTGTCAGCACGATAGAAAGGCGAATGAGGGGGTAGGCTTACTGGATGCAACCAAAGAGAAGAAAGCGACCTCTGGCCATACATCGTTGATGATGGTAGCGTTAAACCTCTTCAACGTCCATGTCCCTCGGAAAAAAGGACTCGCCGCAACCATAACAGCCTATGTTGCAGAAAAGAAAGAGACAGAGGTTCAACGAGTGCAGGAGTGATAACAAAAGAGCATGGAGGAAGCGTGGGATACAGATGCGTTCTCAAAGACGCCCTGTGATGACAGTGTTCCGTGAAGGCCGAGCTACCGCCGGTCACCCAGACAGTGCCCTAGAGATGTGGACCGCGTTTGCTCACATTTGCTGGCCGAAGCTTCTTGTAGATGCACTATGCAGGCCCCGGCCCACTTTGGGTATACTATGGCTATGGTAAGTGCGCTCTTTATACCAAGAACTGGATGCGTACTTGTTTTCCAAAAAGGCAATTGTACATAACTCGGAGGTCAAGCCACCGCTGGCAAAAACAGTGCTCATGAGCACATTTGATTGGCACTTGGCAATTATCTATCTGCCTCGCCTTTGCAACACCAGTCGCTGGATTTGAAGAGGTGCGTTTTCGTCGGGATGCAAGCTGGACGCAAGATCCTGTTTCGAACAAGTTTCGAAAGTCCATCGATAATTAGCAAGTTGTGACAGCGTTACCATATGTGTCACAGGATCATGACCTTCGTGACTGTGTTTGGCACGCTCATCCTATCATAATAATGTCATCACCCTTCAACTCAGATCCGAGATGTCCATCAAACGGGGAAGATCCTCCTACCAGCAGATCTCCAAACCTGTTAGGCAAAAATGCTGCATTTCCTGAAATTTTTTTTTTTGGTCCACAAATTGCTCATCTGCTGTCAAGCTGTGACACCTTACACAGAGTCCAGACATCCAAATTCATGTTGAATGTGGCAAGTAACAGGACCCCTGAAAGTACCCTTGGAACCCAGATCCAAAAAGTCAAAAATTTCCAAAATCTGAGTTACCCAAAACCGCTATTTTCACTTTTTTTGCTTTAAAATGCCAATTTTTCACTTGGTGGCTCCTCTGGTCCCTGGAGCTCTATTATGCATCTTACAAGCATTTCATAGATTAAAATTTCACAAAGTACACTAAATCTTGCCCATCTCATCAACCATACCAGTTCAAAATATTACTTACAGTGCTTTTCACTTTATGCAGAATCACCTTTGCAAAAATAGTGCATTCATAACTAATGTTAAATATGATGTTGTGTAGCTGGGAATCGAACTAGCAGCCTTAGCATTGCAAAATGGGCATGAACATCATACACAGAGCACATCATTAGACCACTACACCACAGCAACATTTCTAAGTCTTCCCACCATCACCAATTTTTATCCGGAATTGGCTCTGGGTAAGTTTGCAATCTTGAAGTGCGCATCCTCAGGCATGATCTGGAATCCAGGTGGTGCACACTCACTCGTGATATAATCGCGAAAGGATTTGTGCATCTGTGGCATAGCATCATCAAACAATGTAGTGGTGCCTGGAATCAAAACACTGTGCATCTGCCGAAGGAAGTTGGTGACGTCAAACTTGTCCTTGGGTATATCAGAAAGTAGCGCAATGATTTCACGAATGAGCAATGGCTTTCGAAGCACAATGATGGTTCTCATAATGTGCTGAAAGCCATCTAGTTGAGTAACACATCTGTCATTGTTTTTTGGAGGCATATCCACATTCTCCCATGATGTCAAGACGAGTCTGTACAGATCTTCAAGCTCGTTGAGGCCGCCCTTGCTGAATTCCTTGAACACCCTTTCTCGACATGCCATTCCATCATTGACAATCTGCCGTTCAATCCAGTGAAGAGCCGTTGCAGCATAGTGGAATAGACCATTTGCTTTGTTGGATAGCCTCTGCAATTGGTAGGGATCCGGCCAACCATGCCAATCTGGCTCATCCGGTGTAATTTCCTTCATCCTAGCAACAACAAAGTTGTGAACTTCAGTGACAGATAACTCTGTCACCAGGAAATACTGCTTGAACACTGTGTGTTTGAGCCTTTTGGACTTGGAAATGTCTGCCCAGTGCTCTGGACGCGAAGTGATGACGAATCTAATGTTGTTTGGGAGGTCACAGTCAACAGGAGTAATGTAGGAAAGGATGTTGATGACGCTCCTGGCCGCATCCTTCAACTCATCTAGGGCATCAATGAGAATGACAACCAGATCGCACGACTTAGAGAGTTCCTGGATGGGGTCTAACAAAAGAGAAGTAACCTGCTTGTCCCACGCCACAGGATACCCATTCTCCAGGGCCTTCTCAAGAACGTGAGCAGCTGTCGGAAAAGAAGCAAGCTGCTGTGCAATAGTGGGGATGATTTTGTTTGGATCGATTGTTTCAGGGATGTTTCAAGAGATAAAGAATTGAGCAGAGATGGGAGTGCCATTCTCACGAAGATTCTCAACAAGCATAGCAGAAAGCGTTGATTTGCCACTGCCTGGAATACCCGTGACCCAGAAGATACGCTCAGTGTTAGAAGGCTGCGGTAGTAGCCATTGCTCTATATATTCGAGGAGTTCCAAACAAGTGCCTTTGGCACAAAGACTCTTGCTCTGATCTGTATGCTTGTAGTTTGCAGCAAGATGGCTGGTGAGCGTCTCTTTGATGGAGGCCTGGGTGGGATCAATAAGTGGCATCCTTGATCAACAACAAGCAACCAGAAGCAAACATACCAAACAAGCATCAATCTCCTGTTTCACCCAAATTTTTGTGACAGTTGTTGCCTGGAAGGAACCAATTCAGAAAACTGTCACACACAGGCAGATGTGGTCGTACCAGGAATTTTTCTTTCGCGCTTGTGAACTTTGACTGCCAGTCCCCCAAATCATTGGATACCGACTTCTTTGACTGCCTGAGTTTAACATCAATGGGTGGCAAAGAGAAAGATAAACCTATGACATGTTTCTTCGCCCACAGGCAAATCTCGTTCCCCGCTGCACTAACTATGCATAAGCATTGTAAATATCAGGGAAAATGCAATGAAACTCACCAAATCGTCTTGAGGTCCTCTTTTACCAACAGCTCCTCACCAACAACCCCGACAAGACTGCTAATGTACTGAATCACTTTCTGTGCTAATTCATATACTTTCTTTTGAATAAGCGGGATACTCTGAGTGAATGTGTCAGAGGGACAGAATGAGCCTGACAAAATGGCGTACAATGCCGAGCTCAACCAGATTGAGCAACCCTTCAACAAGGGTTTTCGCAGAGAAAGGGCTGTCAGGTATGAAGGCCTTGAGCATATCAAGAGTCTTTGATTTCAACGATCGATCGATAATTTCCGCAAGCTTTAACCATTTGGAACCTTCACGATCATCTCCCCATTTATGGAGCTGAGTAATAGCGTCGCTGTTGATGTTCCAAGCTTGCCACTCAGGCGTAGAATTCGTCTGTGTGATGCCATGGGGTGTGAGTCGATGTTTCAAGCTCAGAACGGATAATCGCACCCCAGTCTTCTTGTCCTCGTCTGGTTTAGACTGTGCATCCACTGTATATTTGCCTGTTCATGGATTGTTGGAGGCTTTTGGGATGGAAACACTTACGGATCGCAGCTACACCACTTCCCTTCGATGGATCTCCACGATTATTGATAGGCGTAGTTGTAATCTCTGGGTTGGTCCCTGCTGGATATTGGTTTCCGCTTGTCAGTCCTTGCCAACAATGGAAACAAAGACGCTTACCAACGCCTGCATTACGTCCCATTTTCAGCAGCTCCTCTTGAGCCAAAAGAACAGGCGTTGCGGTTCTGGAGGGCTGTGAGGGTGCTTGACTGACACTCGGTTTGATGATTTTGATCTCGTTGTATGTGTTCTTCAGCTTGGCATAGAAATTGGGCTTTCGCTGGACTGTCTCTTTCGAAGGACCTTCCATGGTGGTAGGAAGCAATGTGTAGGTGGAAGCAATGTGTAGGTGGAAGCAATGTGTAGGTGGAAGCAATGTGTAGGTGGAAGCAATGTGTAGGTGGAAGCAATGTGTAGGTGGAAGCAATGTGTAGGTGGAAGCAATGTGTAGGTGGAAGCAATGTGTAGGTGTCTGGAGATAGCCTTGCATGGTAGTTGTCCTATCTTGTCCTATGGTCACAATGTGTGAACCAAGTGTGAACGTGGATTATTGGCTGCTGTTCAATATGGACCAAAATTCCCCTCCAATCCCATGCAGCAAACCAGGCTAGTGTTGCCGCGGCTCAGCTAGCTGAGAGCCGGCTGATGTAAGCCAGCTAAATTTCCTTAAGTGGCTCAGCTCGGCTTTTAGCTGACTCAAAGCTGGTTCAAGCTGGCACATAATTTTTAAAGTGATGTGACCATAAATCTGGGTAAATTAAATGCTGTCTACCTGATAGATACACAATGTAATGTATATTTCGAGCATAGAACTATAATAGAAACCCTAGGGTTTTAAATATAAATATAAATTTGCAAAAAATGGGGGAGGATGTGAGATAGCATAAAAATATGGATGTCATATCTTCAGGACCTTCAAATGTGACTAAAATACATTGTAAACGAGCCCTCAACGATAAAAAAAGGTAAAGAATTGACCGAGATAGAGCTTAACCCCCCCAAAACCAGAAAATGTGGAATATCTTGAGAGTGTGGACACGCAAACCTCTCGTCTCTTCGGGACCTTCAAACGACACTATAGTAGATTGTAAACGAGCCTTAGATCATAAGAAACGATGGAAATTTGACTGACCTAGTGTACTTGCCCCCCCAAACAGAAAATGCAATATATCTCTGGAACGCAGACACGCGAACCTCTCGTCTCTTTGGGACCTTCAAACGACACTAGAATATGTTGTAAACGAGCCTTTAACGAAGGAGAATGATGGAGAACTCATGAAGATAGAGTACACCCTCCTGCTGAAACTTAGCATGACAGATCTCTCAAAAATATGATGGCAGATGCCTCTTGTCTCTTCAGGCCCTAAAATCGACAGCAAATAGCTGGTAATCAACACTGATTTGGTGGAAAACGGTACAGAACTCACCGAGATACAATATAGCCTCATGGTCTATCCAGCACCCATTACATGTTTCTTAGGGCTATTATTGGGCTATTCACGTGCCCATTCTTAGGTTATACTATGCAGAACTCATCTCCAGCCTGCCCTAGATCATAACCCGCCCTAAAGTGCCTCGTATATATAGTGCTTCAGACACGAAAGATGCTCTTTTGCTTTCCCATTTCACCTCCCCCCCAATCTATGTATGACTGTAAACTTAAGTAGTGTACCACACCAATTATAAATGAGTTCTGCATAGTATAACCTAAGAATGGGCACGTGAATAGTAATATGTACAACAAAAGCCAATTTTATTTGTTTTGGAGGTCTTATCAGTGCCCCCCCTATTCCTGCAGGATTCCGGTCATTCCGGTGGAATTCTGGTGGATTCCTGTGGATTCCGGTGGAATGAAATTTAGCAGTAAGCTCTGCTAAATTTGTCATTCCTGTGTTTTCTCATTCCGGTGGAATCTGATCATTCCGGAATTTACACCGGAATGGTCCCCGGAATGGTCTTCCCCGGAATGGGCAGGAATAGGGTTCCCCGGAATGTGCAGGAACAGAATTCCACTGCAATCTGTTTATTTTATTTATTTGTTATGTATTATAGTTTGTTTATTTGAGATGGATAACAAACAATATCTGTTTGGCAATCATGCTCACCAAACACGACCCTCTTCCTTCCACCACCACCATCATGCTTGTCACCGCCGCCAAACACGCCCGTCGCCACCACCGCTCGTCGTGACCACCACGATCCCCTTCACTCGACGCTATCCGCATCCGTCGCCCACGCCCACCAACGACGTGTCAACCAACGGACGACGACAGACGACAATGACGTGGCACCACCGAAAACACCGCCAGCGCCCCCAAAAACACCCCAGCGCCCACAAAAAGCCCACGCCGCTGACGAAAACGTCCCAGCGCCCACCGTAAACCACCCGCGCCCACCAAAAACAGCCAGCGCCCATCGAAAGACACGAAACAACGCCCCGGGACACGAAACGACACCCAACGGACCCGAAACGACGCCCAACGGACACGAAACAACGCCCAACGGACACGAGACGACGCCCAACGGACGCGAAACAACGCCCAGCGCCCATAAAACAACCATGGACGACGACGACGTGTCCACGCCAACGACGACGACGCCCACGACGTGTCCACGCCAGAAGAGGGGACAACGTGTCAACGCCAACGCGACGACGTCCACGCCAACGCCACCGCGTCAACGACCACGCATGAATGAAAATGGGCCTCCCCCTCCCTCACTCCCTCTTTCTGTCACTCCACCCCATTCCTGTCCCTCCCCTCTCCATCACCCCCTTCCCTTCCCTACCCCTCCACCACTCCCCTCTCCATCACTCCCCCCTGTCCACCACTCCCTCCCTCCATAACTCTCCCCTCCTTCCTACCCCTTTCCTTCCCCACTGCCTTGTCTTTCACCCACCCCCTTTCCCTGTCCCTGCCCCACTGTCCCCCCTTCTTTAAATATAGACTGTATGTTAATTTGTAATAAAATACATCCCATGTCTTTGAATACATTCAATACATTACAATTCAAGTTATTAACTTCAAATTTTATCAGGAAAAGTGGTCAGAATGATGTTGGAGTTGAATAAATACATCTTAAGTCACATGACTCATAAATTCCTGTGGAATTCCAGTGGATTCCTGCAGATTCCTGTGGAATTCCTGCAGATTCCTGTGGAATTCCTGTGGATTCCTGTGGATTCCACTGGAATGACAGGATTCCTGCAGGAATAGGTGGGGCACTGTAAAGTACTGTGACGAAGCTTCAGTTGTCTGTGATGAAGGAAAAAAGAGAATGTACTTGTACACTGCACCATAAATACCCTTCTTTTCTTTGTCTGCCTTCTTCGCCTCAACCTTTTCGCAATGTTGCTCATCAGTCAACTTGCATTCAGCGTTCATTTTTTCATGCCCGTGCTTGCGCTGTGCTACTTCACGTCTCACACGAGCCTCAACTCGGGTCGGGTCTTGGACAGCATCCGACATTAGAACCTCCATAAGATTGGCCAGTCGCACTGTAGATAGAGGTGAGTAGGTCATCTGTCAATCACAAGAAGATGCTTACCTTTGGGGGCATCAGGAGGTAACAGTCCCATACGAATCTGATCTCTCTTATCTTGCAAAGCCTCCTTCCTCCTCAATTTCCTCATCTTCTTTTGTTCCTGTGAACAGGATATTTGTTGGAATTGGAAGAAACACTGACTGGGAAGATTGTACCTTCTTAGTCAACATCATAGGCTTCAACGCTATCTTGTCCTTCTCCCCAGGAGCAGGGATGGGGATAGGATGCTGGATGTATATTGTGATAGGAGAATCCAATGTCCTAATATTGAGTTGTTCGAAACCAAACATCTCAATATCATCATAGCTCTTGGTTGGGAGCAACGCTGCATCCCACCACTCAGCGACAGGTGGTGCACCACGCTATAGGTTGCTTTATTATTGTATATAAGATAACAAGGGGGACCAAACACACCTTGATCGTTTTTTCAATACCCATGTCGCCATCCAACCCAGCCTTACGTGCACTCTCAGCAATAAGCTGCTTCAATGCCTCAAGCTGTGCCTCCTGCCTTTGTTGATTCGCCAAGGCCACATACTTTCCCTTTGGATTGAAACGGAATGATCGACTACCTCTTTCTCGAGGTGCGCCGTCGAATCTGGTGGCTTCCTGCCTGTCCTTTCCAGCAACACTATATGGATTGGCAGCAGGACTCAGAGTTGCTATTGGAGGCGGGGCAGGTGTTGGTGTGGGCACATTTTGAACATTTGCCTGTCAATAGCTTAGTTGGTTGGCACTCGGTGGCAGTGATAGAAAACTGAACAAACAAACCTTGATAGAGGCAAACTTGGTGGTATTTAAGCAGAGCG
>NW_001889914.1:21240-22891 GCF_000143565.1 Laccaria bicolor S238N-H82
TTCCTGCCTTCCTTGTAGTTAGTGATGAGCAGGGGTAACCCTGGGGTCAACTCAGGCTGACCCTGACCCTTACCCTCCAAAACCCTTGACCCTTGGCTGGGGTCAAGGGTTTTGGAGGGTAAGGGTAAGGGTATCTCAGGGGTTGGAGGGTAAGAAACCCCAGCAGGGTTTGAACAAGGGTTTGGAGCAAATGACTGCTCAAGCTTTATAGATAGTAAATAAATAGCAAGATGCCTGTGAAATACACATCATTCAAGTATATTTATGACAGTACACATGGTTTTTAGTAAATTATTGATGAAATATGAGGAATTCAGTGTATCTGAACAATACTAAGTGTTGCAAAGGTAGTGAGGTCTCTTTGGATGATATTTTATCTGATTCAATGTGATTTAAAATCATTTTATCTGGAGCACTTACCTTGATATTAGAGAAATGAAACCCCTAAAAAAACCCCTGACCCTTCAGAAGGGTCAAGGGTTTGTTGAGGGTCACAAAATCCTTACCCTGACCCTTACCCTCCTGACCCTTACCCCTGACCCTTGGAGGGTTGACAAACCCTTGCACATCACTACTTGTAGTGTGCCATTCCACATGGTTCCTTTGCTTGACTGAAAGTATATGGACATTTATCCAAGTCTTTGTATTCGCCAGTATAAGCAATGCAACTTTTTGGACACATGTCCACTTTCTTTGGATAAAACCCAGTAAGCCTTTGTGAAAGCTTCTTAACTTGGTGGAGTGACAGAATTTCAGTGTCTAGATTGGACTGCAGGACAGTTGCATGATATTTGTACCCTTTTACTGTCCCATTTGATTTCTTCCATGCAACATAATGCTCAAGTGATGCTTTCTCAGACAGAGAAAGGTCATTAATTTTCGGAGCTAAGTTGGAATCTGTAGGTGGAACTGGAGGAACAGTATAATCACCAAGTAATTCAGCACACAGATCTTCCAACTGTTTTGGAAGTGTAGGATGAACAACTATAGGTGTCAGCCCTTGCTCAGTTTCAGAGTCAGAGCCACTGCTAGAATTAGAAGTGCCACTGCTAGTATCAGAATCTTCAGCATCTCCCATATCTGAGCCATCATTCCAAGTCTCAGTTCATAGAAAATCAAAGTCCTCCTCTGAGAATTCAGAGTCACTAGTAGAACAAGAATCAGAGCCCAAGGATAGAGAATCAGGCTGGTTATGCATAAGATCAAGCTCTAATTGATCCAAATTATGAGCCTGATCTTCAATCTGATCAGATGATTCAGATGATTCAATCTCTGATCCAGAATTGTCTGTGTCAAGTATTTTTGCAATTATTTGAATAATCCAAGAAGGAAAAGTGTATTAGGATGGTCTCACCAGTATTCTCATTTTTTCCTTCATAAAGCTTCAAAGCTGCTGTGGTTTTATTGATGCAGTCCTCAAGATGTTTGCTATCTTGGGAGATTGAAGACACAAGAGCATGTCGATCACACTGCAAGTGGTTTTCGATTGTCTGGATTGTTTTCTTTTGTGAGGGATAGCATGCTGAGCAATAGCACTGATAAGACATTGGTGCAAGAAACTTGCAGTGGAAGTGGGGTGGAAGAACAGATAGCAGTTGCACGAGCTGGGGTTTCCCGATAAAGAAGCTGTGTTATGTAAGCACATGACAAA
>NW_001889914.1:23294-27164 GCF_000143565.1 Laccaria bicolor S238N-H82
TGTTCCACAACCTGTCCACGTCGAAAACTTGTCGCTTTCTGACCTGCTGAAGAACCGTGAAGTCCTCGAAATGTTCAATAGCTGGAAGGAGGCTTGTAAGCAGGTACTGAAGGCTCAAGAGTACAAGTGCGAACTTCATGGTCAGAATTCTCGATTGGAGAAAGAGGTGCTGCAGTTGCAGGGAGAACTTCAAGTTCTGCGAACAGGCCTCCGGTGAGTTTTAAGTTCTTGAAATCTGATTCAGACTTGAAATTCCTCATAGATTCAGTCCCCACATCATTTCCGAAACTCAAAGTGACTCCATTTCACCAAGCGATTCCGTGTCCCAAATTGGGAGCGGATCGAACGCTGTCCAACACGCTGTCAGTCAACCATCGATTCGGCCACCACACTATAGTCACAAGGTTCTCTGGATGCTCGAAGACTGTCAAAAGGACTCGCACAATGTTGTTACCGAGTCGAACAAATCACGCCCGGCCATGGAAAAAGCAATATGACATGAAGACGGCACGCTAATCAATGGGGGGGAGTGGTGCACAATCAAGGCGAATGCAAGAGCGATTGCAAATCGTGATCTACTGCCTCTCCCCATTCCACGCGACACACCAATTTTGATGAAGAAGAAGACCAAGACCTTCTTCACTAAGTATCACCTCAAGCAGTGGACTGACACGGTCCACAAACTCAAAGAACAAGAGCCTTTACTGGCTCTTTGTGCCGCTCATTGGAAAGCTGAACATGTATTGAATACCATTTTGACAGGAATCACGGAATCAAACCAGAATGCTACCATGAGAAGAGACAACGCTTCCGATTTGGACGACCCAGCTGTTTCCCTGCCCAATCCATCGTCAAAGACCAATACCTCTAGCTCCAAGCACCGCCTTTCGAATCCATCTCCGACGAAGCCAAAGAAGAAAAAGAAGACAGGGAAAGAGAAGGACATTAAGGGTAGCGAAAAAGGTACATCCGTTGTTCGCTTTTACACAGGCTGTACTACTTATGTCATCATTATAGCTTCACCACCTTCAATAACTATCGACGACGACGCCATTAACCGACAGCTGAATCTATCAACAGAAAACCCAGGGACTGCTGCCGCTGCAACCGAACCCCAAGATAAACCAAGTCCCCCCCTTGATTTGGCGATTCCTGCCATTCCCTTGACACCGGAACGCATTGACATCGACCTTATCAATGTCAATCCGTCATACTCTTCATTAAAAGGTAAAGTCTTTTTTAAATCTTGTTTGATACATGTTGAATATTTTTCTAGATGAATTTTCAGGCAGTCATCACACTAATACTGTCGCTGTCGAACTTCTCACAGCATTTGAGGCTGACCCCGATTTTCAGTCGGGTGAACCGACTCAAGATACGCTATCGTTTCTTGATCACATCGAAACCACTGACCCGAACTCACCTAATTTTTCAGAAGATGATTTATATGGAAGCTGGGGCCACTATCAATTCACCGCTGGCAGCCAGATGATTTCCACAGTTCTTACCTCCTGGAAATCGGTCAGAAACACTTCGGTAGCACAGCAATTGCTTGCGGTGGCTCTGAAAACATCCAAAGTCGCGCAGCATGTATGTTTTGAACAGGCCATCAAACCCAAATCATTTCTTAGTGACGTCTACATCGAATTACTCGTCGACAAGCTCTTGGATCTGTGGAAGGATGCAGGAGGGGTACGTTTTTCTCACTGACTCAATTTTCTACATGAACTAACTTTTTTCCAGAGCATTTCAAAAGGGAAGGGCACGAACAAAGACAGCGCTCTTGGCACCACTCTACCCACATCCGACATCATCCAGATGCAGGCCCCTTCGACCCAACACGCCGAACCTGAAGACATGCTCGTCGATGCCACGGCGTCCAGTTCTGGTGAATCGAGTGAATCAGCAGTCAAAACCGCTTCCATGGATGTTCAAAAAATACTTCAAGTAAGTTTTATTTCATTTTTCACTATGTATAAACTCTCAAATGAACTCGTCTATTAGGCCCTCCAGAAAGACGAGTTGAAGGCATGGATCAATGACCACAATATCAGTACACCCACTAGTGGCTACCACTTTATTTCTATAACCTAGACCCAAGCCTAGAGGCCATATCTATAATGCTTAGGATTTTTTGAAAGGCATTTCAAATGTAGGCCTGGGTATTTCATAGTGAATTTTCCATAGATACCCAGCGCATTTTCTGCAAAATTTTAAATGCAGCCCTGGATATTTCATTGCAATTTTTCAATAGATACCCTGGCGCATTTCATTGTGATTTTTCAATAGATACCCTGGGCATTTCATTGCAATTTTTCAAATGTATCCCAGCGCATTTTCTGCAAAATTTTAAATGCAGCCCTGGATATTTCATTGCAATTTTTCAATAGATACCCTGGCGCATTTCATTGTGATTTTTCAATAGATACCCTGGGCATTTCATTGCAATTTTTCAAATGTATCCCTGGGTATTTCATTGTGATTTTTCAAATGTATCCCTGGATATTTCATTGCAAAATTTCAATGGTATCCCTTGGTATTTCATTGCGATTTTTCAAATGTATTCCTGGGTATTTCATTGCGATTTTTCAATAGATACCCTTGGTATTTCATTGCGATTTTTCAATAGATACCCTTGGTATTTCATTGCGATTTTTCAATAGATACTCTTGGCATTTCATTGCGATTTTTCAAATGTATCCCTGGGTATTTCATTGTGATTTTTCAATAGATACCCTGGGCATTTCATTGCAAAATTTCAAATGTAGCCCTGGGCATTTCATTGTGATTTTTCAAATGTATCCCACATGTCAGGGTCCATGCAATGGGCTTCCCTGGAGGGTGGTCACATGACCAATTACCAAAAATGGTCAAAAACGAAAGTTGTAGCCCTACACTGTAGCTTCCCGAATCTGTTTGAATTATGTTCTGAAGTGCTCCTGTTGTGGAGATATGAGGTAAAGGAATTTCAAAAGTGTTGCATTTTTTTTTTTTTTTGTGTTTTTCTCTATGAAAACAAAACCAAATAACATGATTTCAGTATATTCAGAAAGCTAAAAGAAAGGGCTACAATTATTGTATCGTGGGAAAAATGACCAAAAAAGGAAGGTGCATCCCGTACTACTTATAAGAATCAGATATAGACTACCAAGTTTACTGATAGACTACAAAAAAGTCGGACTTAGACTACACAGTTTACTGATACACTATAAAAGACTACAAAAGTTGAAATTAGACTACAAAGTTTACTAATACCCTACAAAAGACTACAAAAGCGTGGACTTAGACTACATAGTTAGGGTTAGAGTCAAAAGGTTATCTTGACTACAAAGTTTGTAGTGTGCCCTTTTTCATTAAAAAAGTTTGTAGTGTCCGCTTTTTGAGACTACAAAAGTTGTAGTGTTGCGCTTTTTCATTAAAAAAGTTTGTAGTGTCCGCTTTTTGAGACTACAAAAGTTGTAGTGTTGCGCTTTTTCATTGGAAAAGTTTGTAGTGTCCGCTTTTTCAGACTACAAAAGTTTGTAGTGTTGCGCTTTTCATTGGAAAAGTTTGTAGTGTCCGCTTTTTCAGACTACAAAAGTTTGTAGTGTTGCGCTTTTCATTAGAAAAGTTTGTAGTGTCCGCTTTTTGAGACTACAAAAGTTTGTAGTGTTGTGCTTTTTCATTAGAAGAGTTTGTAGTGTCTGCTTTTTCATTTAAAAAAGTTTGTAGTTGACATGTAGTTTATGGTGTCCTTGGCCCTATCTATGTCATGGGGATGAGGTTGAAGGATTGCCATCATATCGCCAGTGCTGCAGCATTAGTATTTGACATCATGCACAAGTTGTCTTTCACATTAGGAAAGGCCATTCCATGTCTTTCATATTGATA
>NW_001889914.1:28400-36506 GCF_000143565.1 Laccaria bicolor S238N-H82
TTGGACCATTTTTGGTAATTGGTCATGTGACCACCCTCCAGGGAAGCCCATTGCATGGACCCTGACATGTGGGATACATTTGAAAAATCACAATGAAATGCCCAGGGCTACATTTGAAATTTTGCAATGAAATACCCAGGGTATCTATTGAAAAATCACAATGAAATACCCAGGGATACATTTGAAAAATCGCAATGAAATGCCAAGAGTATCTATTGAAAAATCGCAATGAAATACCAAGGGTATCTATTGAAAAATCGCAATGAAATACCAAGGGTATCTATTGAAAAATCGCAATGAAATACCCAGGAATACATTTGAAAAATCGCAATGAAATACCAAGGGATACATTTGAAAAATCGCAATGAAATGCCCAGGGTATCTATTGAAAAATCGCAATGAAATACCAAGGGATACATTTGAAAAATCACAATGAAATACCCAGGGTATCTATTGAAAAATCCCAATGAAATGCGCCAGGTATCCATTGAAATTTTGCAATGAAATACCCAGGGATACATTTGAAAAATCACAATGAAATGCCCAGGGTATCTATTGAAAAATCGCAATGAAATGCCCAGGGTATCTATTGAAAAATCCCAATGAAATGCGCCAGGTATCCATTGAAATTTTGCAATGAAATATCAGGGATACATTTGAAAAATCACAATGAAATACCCAGGGATACATTTGAAAAATCACAATGAAATGCCCAGGGTATCTATTGAAAAATCGCAATGAAATACCAAGGGTATCTATTGAAAAATCGCAATGAAATATCCAGGGCTGCATTTGAAATTTTGCAGAAAATGCGCTGGGTATCTATGGAAAATTCACTATGAAATACCCAGGCCTACATTTGAAATACCTTTCAAAAAATCCTAAGCATTATAGATATGGCCTCTAGGCTTAAGTCTAAGTTATAGAAATGACCCTCTAGGCTTAAGTCTAGCTTATAGATAAAAGTGGTAGCCACCAGTCGTACACCCTCTGGCACATGCACAAAAGATGGTTAGTTCACCCTGTAGTTTTATTTGTGCTACTCCTTATTGCCTATTCGCACTAGATTTGATTACACTCATTGTTGGAGATAGTGTGCACGAAAAACCATCATCCGCAGACATCAAGCAGATTGTCGAAGCGGTAGGTTCTAGTACTTATGTGATCTTGTAATATTTTAATGTTCTGTCAACAGCGTAAAGGGCGAAAGGGAGCGACAAAGGCATCCACATCCAAAGCCTGATGTCATATGAAGACGCCGCTCGAGGTTTACAATCAGATTCATACTGCAAGTCATTGATTCAAGCTAGAATAGAAGGGTATATATATAATTTATGATTTTGACATTTACATGACTTCGATTTGATGCTGAGATGACTCTTACCTGAGAGAAATACATGACCAACACATATCAGTTGTGTGACTTGAGCATGACTGGAACAAGACTACTACTAACTACACAACTATAGCATAACGCTTGTCTGACTTTGTTTGACTACAAAAGGACTACGAAGTCGTGACTACATGACTAACCATTGACCCTCAGATGAGGGCGACTAGACTAAGTAAAGACTACTACATGACTGTATTGTGCATATATTTGGCATCACCATACAACTTCACACAACTTCATGAAGTCGACTTGAAGTCAAAAATTTTGTAAAATTTACTGTTTTTAGTCATGTCTTACATTTTCGGGCACTGGCGTGACTACTATATGACCAACACCCGACCAACCATTTTTACTGAGAGTGACCCCAGAAACTCCGTGCACCTACATCAATATATCAAAATACTGGACCCTGAGTATACTTTTTCACAATAATTTGACAATAATCAGTGGGATGCTTGAGGATGTTTTCTATGATGTAGATCTTATTAAATTACATAGACCATCAATAGCCATTATTTCTCTAAGGTATCAATAACTGGCAGGAGGTTTACCAAATTTTTACATGAGTTATTTCGTGGGTGCCACCATCTAAAAAATGTGTTGCTCGCCAACTTGAATTTCGTCCTGCTTCCAGCCCTGTGTTGCTCTATCAGATTGGGAAACACGAGATGCGGGTACCCACTGAAGTTAACACCCCTTCCATTTGGTCTTGAGTCCCACCTCATCAACAACATCCTTCAACAACCTCTATATGCCTTACTCTTGGCATACAAGGAATGTGGCATGCCCAGCTCCAAGTCCTTCCTGCCCACCATGTCTCAGAGCACCACCACAAAACCTAGTGTCACGAACGCGCATGACAACGACTGCAAAACACTGAAAACGTGCAGTCAAACTGTTGAAAACTTGAAGGACAGATTCCACTCAAAAGCAAATCTTCAATGCGTGATGTTTTCCATCATCTGGGGCGGCGTTGGGATAATGTGTTATCAGCATTCAACATTGTCGGAAGTGCGTGTGCCCGAACGAGACGAACAGTTCAATGTGTTGTGTGGAAGATTTTGAATTGTATTCACCACTGTTACGAGCGTGGAGTGCGACCGAGGTGGCAGTTTAAATTCACCATTGACAATATTATGAAGGGTGGGTAGGAACTTGAAGGTGATTTGTTAGACAGTAAAAAGAGATGAAATTGGTTGGAAATTGGAGTAATTAAGGGAATATCAAGTTATGATGATAGGTTTATGAGCGGGATATCAGGTTAGAGTCACTCAGCGCTACACATCTCTCTTTTTCTCCCAACAAACATTGTTGAGAATCCCAGGCCATGTCCCTTCAAGAAGACAACAGTTATTTTACATACGTGACATAGTATTTGGAAAGTCGCCTCAGTTCGTCTTCCTTTGAAACTCATTCAGCTGGGTCAAGTAGTGCAATTGCGAGGCTAAACTAGATTTTATCAACTGTACATCGACTTTAAGGACCTGTCACTGTTCTTCTTCTAGAGGCGTTTCCGAGTCTTTGGCCCTGTGGGCTGTCAGCGCATGCCCAACCACTTGGTCGATCATAAACGACTCACTTTGTGATAGCTTATGGAAATATCTGTTATCCATTCTAATCCGCCTCGTAAAGACGACAAAGAAACAATGAAACAAACATCGTTTTCACCACACAAAAACACAGAGACCAAATGGCAAAAACGGTGCTACCACAAAAAAATATAAAAAACAACTCCAATTAAAATAGGTGGAGAGAGGACATTACCCATGCTGGATCGCAAACTTGATGAATCCCAACCTACCCACGTATCACTCATCAATACCAATAGTCACCCACACATCCGATGTAACAAGAACCAACCAACCTCCGTTTCAGTGTCAAATCCGCTGTCCCCGGAAGTGTGCTCAAACCCTCCAAGTCCGCGGCACCCTCAACAACAATCGTGATCACTGATCCTGGACCCGCCTTGAGGATGTTCGAGCACGTCTGCTTGCTGACACTGTGTATCCCGAGTATATCCCTGTAGAATAGATTAGCATCTGGATATTCGAGGTGAGTGTCAGGATGTGGGGTTTGATTCCTGGGAAAGCAGCTGAGAACCTGGTGGCTACAATGTTATGGGGTTGGGTGCAAAGTGTTTGGCATGTAGGCGTACACAGAACCGACTTGAAGCTTTCATTAGGCATGATCGTGCAGAGTGTGTGTTACATACCACAAGGATGATACTCAAATACAGGGATGATCTGGCGGCAAATCTGCTTCCTAGACGCGTGAGCTGGTCCGTCGCTACACCTTCTTCATTCTTGTAATTCCACATACCTTCAGAAGCCTAAACCCAAGTCTATAAGACAACCACCACAAAGCGAAGCATAGAAACATACGAAACAGGTTAATAATCTGCAGACAAATTGTCCCAATGTTGAACGGCAACAATGTGGCGTCGACCAGAGTCTGCATTGTACAAGGTCTTCGTAAGTAAGATTAGCAATGCAGATGGTACATAGGTGAAAGAGCTTACCATGCGCTCCTCATCTTGCCGCTTGAGGGAGTGCAATGGTCAAGCAAGGGTCCAAATTTGGATCTATTGATTTGGGAGCTTGGGGTTTCTGGGGTCACTGCTTACAAATTGACCATCAGCTCACAAAAACGAAGCTGGCGGAAGACTGTTTCCATACATGCTGTGGTGCAACCACTGTACCGAACTGTATCATAACCACTTAGCGCGCCTGCGGGCGCAAAACCCGATACCCAATCTTCCATCACGTTGGTCACAGCAAGTTCCGTTGCTCACACATTTTCGAGTCAGCGTACTGTATAGTATTGCGTGGTGTCCTTCCCTGCATGACATCTGTCCTTCCGACGCTCCCTTTTTAAAACTCCAGCGCTTCGCGCTTGCATTCACATTTAGCTTGGTTCCCACTCCCACTCAAACCATCATCTTCATACTCACTCCCTTCCTTATGTACCTTCCTCTCTATTGTCCCCAACGACAACAATGTCCCAAGCAAAAGCCATGTCCCAAGCAAAAGCCCAAACGACGCTAACCCACCTCAAAAAGCTCAACCTACTGAACTACACAGCACTGGGGTCAGTCGGGGCAGCTGCTGGCCCTGGTTATCTTGCGTTCGAGTCTAAGTCAGGGGTTTGTTGAGTCTCCACGGGCGACGCCCACCCACGGAGTTGAAGCAGGTGTTCCGTGAGTAATGAGTTCAAATAGGAATGCTCACCAACTCTGCGTATCCCAACGGTCTCTTATCGCGCAGATCAGATAACGATGTCAAAGGTGTGTGTATCCTCTCCTACCCAGGAGACGGTCTACGGGCGCACTCAAGCGAGGATTGATGTTACTACGAAAATCCGAAGCTACAATCCCAGCAACTTTCCGGGAAATCCACGGAAAGCTGAGTGACAGACGTAAGGAAAAGTGATGGGGTTGCTATTTGATGACCTAACAATTCCTCTTTACAAGAGAATAGTTAGCAATCAACTCAAAACAATGCTACTTGCCTTAGACAGTGGAAGTACGATAGAACGCCTCTTCCGAATGCTAGTTGCAGTGGTAATAAGAGTAAAGAATCGATTATTGTTACTACTGAACAACATGTGAGTTACTCAAGTGACACGTGACTATATAATAATGTGATGCGAAGAGGTTCTGTCAGCGGAAAGTAAGTAAATGAATATATACCGGGAATAAGGGAGTTGAATCCCTTGTTACAAAGCCCCCCTAGTTTCCGTCTGATAGGACAGTGAGTTCTTCCAGCAGGAAAATGTCGCGGATTCGGCGTCCATGCCAACGGATTGGGAATGCATTATCGATCATTGTCTCCACCAACGTGAAGTCTGAAGCCTTCGGTACCGTTCCAGGAGATGGGGCATGCTCACCACGATTATTGCTGCGCAAATACTCCCTCCATTCACGTCTGGTAAGCGGGGATAGGGCTCCTGACTCCAGGGCGCTCGCAATATTGCCCATGATGCGCTCGCATCCTTGATTCCATTCACCCCGCCAGTGGCTGGAGTACTCCTCCAGTATTTCGCTCATCGGAAAGGCCCAACGATCTTCACTGGGACTCCCAAGGGGAATGTAGCCGTGGATTAACTTGATCTCTTGGTGAGAGAGCTGATCATGGAAGACAGGCATGTTCAAGAATGTGGAGGTTGTGACATGGCCCCTGTGGTGGGTAGTGACCTGGGACGAAGGTCCGCTCATGAATTCCTCTACTAGTCTGTCACCACTGTAGAAACGCGCAATCCAACTTGTAGGGCCTCCCATAGAAATAACTGCTCGTGCGTGTGGCCGACGAAGAATGTCCGCCAGTTTGCCTAAGTACTGATCCATGAAGGCAGAGCCGCCTTTGCTGTATGTGAGAGGCGTCTCTTGAAAACCAGTGTCATAGGTGCGTTTTGTGAGGTCGGCAAGACTGGGCTTTTCCTGTTGATGAAAGCNGTGGAAGTGCTTCGAATGGAATGGCTATGATGAACTTCATGCCTCTCCTAATCGCGAGCTCCAGCAAGTGGCGCATGTTCGTGAAGAAAAAGGTCGCAGGCAGCCCAGAATCTAAGACGTATTTGTGTCCTGTTGTCCGGAAACAGGATGACACCCTCTTCCAGGAATGCGGGACTCCACGTAACTCCCATGGGGGCGTGCCAGGTATTTGAGCTGCCAGTAATGATACCATGCACGCGCAGCCTGCGGACGTGACAGGTGATTCGTCGCTTCGGCGTTGGTAACGCGCTCGATAGGATGGGGAGGATGAGCGAGGCCTGGGATACAGGCTGGCTCTGTTCGAGGTGCGTGGGCCTGAACGACCGCGCTCTGGCGCCGAGGAACTGCTCCGGCTTGAGTGGTGCTTACCATCCAAATCATAAAACCATGGCATAGGCCAGGAAGGCCTTGTGCATAGCTCCACATACTTTTATGAAAAGTATATCATATATATCCCAGGCCCTTTTATGATAAGGATTTTTTTCATAAGAGGCCTTGTGCATTTCAATAACTTTTCATTGCAGGTCACAACTTATCATTAACTGCTTTTCATTGCAGTCCAGCCATTTTCATTGACCACTTTTCATTGCTGGCCAGCCCTTTTCATTATCCACTTTTCATTGCTGCTGGCATTTTCATTGGGTGCTTTTCATTGCAGGCCAGGATATTTCATTGGTAGCTTTTCATTGCTCTCTAGGATTTTCATTGGCTACTTTTCATTGCAGGCCAGCCTTTCTCATTGACCACTTTTCATTGCTGCTGGTATTTTCATTGATAGCTTTTCATTGCAGGCCAGGATATTTCATTGGATACTTTTCATTGCAGGCCAGCTCTTTTCATTGACTGCTTTTCATTGCTGCTGGTATTTTCATTGGTAGCTTTTCATTGCAGGCCAGGATATTTCATTGGATACTCTTCATTGCAGGCCAGCTCTTTTCATTGACTGCTTTTCATTGCAGGCCAGGATATTTCATTGGATACTTTTCATTGCAGGCCAGCTCTTTTCATTGCTGCTGGTATTTTCATTGGTAGCTTTTCATTGCAGACCAGGATATTTCATTGGATACTTTTCATTGCAGGCCAGCCCTTTTCATTGGCTGCTGTCAGGTGGGTCATCAGGAGAATGGTCACATGACCAGTTGCCTAAAATGGTTAAGAACAAAAATTGTAGTCCTGCACTGTAGCTTCCTGAATCTGTTTAAATTATGTTGTAAAGTGCTTTCATTGTAGAGATATGAGGTAAAATATTTTTCTCATCGCCAGCTTTTTTTTTTTTTTTTTTTTTTTTGCATTTTTCTCCATGAAAACAAAACCAAACAAGATGATTTTAACACATTTAGAAATCCAAGAGAAGAGGCTACAATTATCATATTGTGGGAAAATTGTGCCAAAAAGGAAGGTGCACACCTCAAAAGGGAAATTGACATGGATAGCCTGCAAAAGGCTACAAAAAGTCTGACATAGACTATAAGGACCACTGATAGACTACAAAAGACTACAAAAGTTGGACATACCTTACAAAGTTTAAAGTTTACTAATAGACTATACAATTTACTAAAAGACTACAAAAGACTACAAAATGTTGGAAATAGACTACAAATTTTACTAACATAAGTTTCTAGTGTCCCCTTTTTTTAGACTACAAAAGTTTCTATTGTCTGCTATTTGAGACTACAAAAGTTGTAGTGTCCCCTTTTTTTGGACTACAAAAGTTTGTAGTGTCTGCTATTTGAGACTACAAAAGTTTGTATTGTCTGCTTTTCAAGACTACAAAAGTTGTAGTGTCTGCTTTTTTGAGACTACAACAATTTGTAGTGTCCACTTTTTGAACCTACAAAAGTTTGGAGTGTCTGCTTTCTGAAATTACAAAAGTTTGTAGTCTGATTTTCTGACATACACTGTGTAATGTCTTTGACTATGTTATCGTTCATGGGGTTATGGCTGAAGGATTGAGTTGGCTTGACACCCATCTATCTATTTCTGCATCAGTGGTTTTGTATTATGCTCAACTTGTCTTTGACATAAGTAGAGCCTATTCTATCCTTTCATGTTAATAGTTACTCTCCTCTCTCAAACTATACTTAACTCTGATTCATTAGTCCATGATGAAAAAGCCTTACCAATTTCAAGATTGTCTTTCTCACATGACTCCTCAATGACGATTGAGAAAGAGACATGACCCAATTGCCCCTTATCCTTCACCTATCAGTCCTTCTGAATGAGC
>NW_001889914.1:36556-37642 GCF_000143565.1 Laccaria bicolor S238N-H82
CCTCCATAGAAATAACTGCTCGTGCGTGTGGCCGACGAAGAATGTCCGCCAGTTTGCCTAAGTACTGATCCATGAAGGCAGAGCCGCCTTTGCTGTATGTGAGAGGCGTCTCTTGAAAACCAGTGTCATAGGTGCGTTTTGTGAGGTCGGCAAGACTGGGCTTTTCCTGTTGATGAAAGCGTGGAAGTGCTTCGAATGGAATGGCTATGATGAACTTCATGCCTCTCCTAATCGCGAGCTCCAGCAAGTGGCGCATGTTCGTGAAGAAGAGGTCGCAGGCAGCCCAGAATCTAAGACGTATTTGTGTCCTGTTGTCCGGAAACAGGATGACACCCTCTTCCAGGAATGCGGGACTCCACGTAACTCCCATGGGGGCGTGCCAGGTATTTGAGCTGCCAGTAATGATACCATGCACGCGCAGCCTGCGGACGTGACAGGTGATTCGTCGCTTCGGCGTTGGTAACGCGCTCGATAGGATGGGGAGGATGAGCGAGGCCTGGGATACAGGCTGGCTCTGTTCGAGGTGCGTGGGCCTGAACGACCGCGCTCTGGCGCCGAGGAACTGCTCCGGCTTGAGTGGTGCTTACCATCCAAATCATAAAACCATGGCATAGGCCAGGAAGGCCTTGTGCATAGCTCCACATACTTTTATGAAAAGTATATCATATATATCCCAGGCCCTTTTATGATAAGGATTTTTTTCATAAGAGGCCTTGTGCATTTCAATAACTTTTCATTGCAGGTCACAACTTATCATTAACTGCTTTTCATTGCAGTCCAGCCATTTTCATTGACCACTTTTCATTGCTGGCCAGCCCTTTTCATTATCCACTTTTCATTGCTGCTGGCATTTTCATTGGGTGCTTTTCATTGCAGGCCAGGATATTTCATTGGTAGCTTTTCATTGCTCTCTAGGATTTTCATTGGCTACTTTTCATTGCAGGCCAGCCTTTCTCATTGACCACTTTTCATTGCTGCTGGTATTTTCATTGATAGCTTTTCATTGCAGGCCAGGATATTTCATTGGATACTTTTCATTGCAGGCCAGCTCTTTTCATTGACTGCTTTTCATTGCTGCTGGTATTT
>NW_001889914.1:37692-38765 GCF_000143565.1 Laccaria bicolor S238N-H82
AAAGTTTCTATTGTCTGCTATTTGAGACTACAAAAGTTGTAGTGTCCCCTTTTTTTGGACTACAAAAGTTTGTAGTGTCTGCTATTTGAGACTACAAAAGTTTGTATTGTCTGCTTTTCAAGACTACAAAAGTTGTAGTGTCTGCTTTTTTGAGACTACAACAATTTGTAGTGTCCACTTTTTGAACCTACAAAAGTTTGGAGTGTCTGCTTTCTGAAATTACAAAAGTTTGTAGTCTGATTTTCTGACATACACTGTGTAATGTCTTTGACTATGTTATCGTTCATGGGGTTATGGCTGAAGGATTGAGTTGGCTTGACACCCATCTATCTATTTCTGCATCAGTGGTTTTGTATTATGCTCAACTTGTCTTTGACATAAGTAGAGCCTATTCTATCCTTTCATGTTAATAGTTACTCTCCTCTCTCAAACTATACTTAACTCTGATTCATTAGTCCATGATGCAATTTGTAGTGTCCACTTTTTGAACCTACAAAAGCTTGTCTAGTCTGCCTTTTTGACACTACAAAAGTTTGGAGTGTCTGCTTTTTTCTGAAATTACAAAAGTTTGTAGTCTGATTTTCTGACATACACTGTGTAGTGTCTTTGACTATGTTAACATTCATGGGGATATAGTTGAAGGATTGACATATATACATTATTGCATCATTGGTTTTGGTATCATGCTCAACCTGTCTTTTGCATTAGGACAGTTGTCCTCTCTTTTTAAATCAGAAGCCACCATCCTATCTTTGACCTGGTATTCACATTAGTAGCCACTGTTGTATTTGACTATAGTTATTGTTGAAAGTGACCTCTCTGAAAATTATGAATTGTGTGTGATACCTGGCAGCCTATCCAGGCTTTTCATAGCATGATCCCTTGACACCTTCCAACCTTTCATCATTCAATCTTAGCTCATTCAGAAGGACTGATAGGTGAAGGATAAGGGGCAATTGGGTCATGTCTCTTTCTCAATCTTCATTGAGGAGTCATGTGAGAAAGACAATCTTGAAATTGGTAAGGCTTTTTCATCATGGACTAATGAATCAGAGTTAAGTATAGTTTGAGAG
>NW_001889914.1:39276-62939 GCF_000143565.1 Laccaria bicolor S238N-H82
ATTTTGTAGTCTTTTGTAGTCTTTTAGTAAATTGTATAGTCTATTAGTAAACTTTAAACTTTGTAAGGTATGTCCAACTTTTGTAGTCTTTTGTAGTCTATCAGTGGTCCTTATAGTCTATGTCAGACTTTTTGTAGCCTTTTGCAGGCTATCCATGTCAATTTCCCTTTTGAGGTGTGCACCTTCCTTTTTGGCACAATTTTCCCACAATATGATAATTGTAGCCTCTTCTCTTGGATTTCTAAATGTGTTAAAATCATCTTGTTTGGTTTTGTTTTCATGGAGAAAAATGCAAAAAAAAAAAAAAAAAAAAAAAAGCTGGCGATGAGAAAAATATTTTACCTCATATCTCTACAATGAAAGCACTTTACAACATAATTTAAACAGATTCAGGAAGCTACAGTGCAGGACTACAATTTTTGTTCTTAACCATTTTAGGCAACTGGTCATGTGACCATTCTCCTGATGACCCACCTGACAGCAGCCAATGAAAAGGGCTGGCCTGCAATGAAAAGTATCCAATGAAATATCCTGGTCTGCAATGAAAAGCTACCAATGAAAATACCAGCAGCAATGAAAAGAGCTGGCCTGCAATGAAAAGTATCCAATGAAATATCCTGGCCTGCAATGAAAAGCAGTCAATGAAAAGAGCTGGCCTGCAATGAAGAGTATCCAATGAAATATCCTGGCCTGCAATGAAAAGCTACCAATGAAAATACCAGCAGCAATGAAAAGCAGTCAATGAAAAGAGCTGGCCTGCAATGAAAAGTATCCAATGAAATATCCTGGCCTGCAATGAAAAGCTATCAATGAAAATACCAGCAGCAATGAAAAGTGGTCAATGAGAAAGGCTGGCCTGCAATGAAAAGTAGCCAATGAAAATCCTAGAGAGCAATGAAAAGCTACCAATGAAATATCCTGGCCTGCAATGAAAAGCACCCAATGAAAATGCCAGCAGCAATGAAAAGTGGATAATGAAAAGGGCTGGCCAGCAATGAAAAGTGGTCAATGAAAATGGCTGGACTGCAATGAAAAGCAGTTAATGATAAGTTGTGACCTGCAATGAAAAGTTATTGAAATGCACAAGGCCTCTTATGAAAAAAATCCTTATCATAAAAGGGCCTGGGATATATATGATATACTTTTCATAAAAGTATGTGGAGCTATGCACAAGGCCTTCCTGGCCTAGGCCATGGTTTTATGATAAAATATGGTAAGGACCAGTGCCGGCTTGAACTTCCGTCTGTGCCTGCTATCGCCTCAACCCAACTCAAAGGACGACCATCCCTTTTTCGCGACGGACCATAGTCAGGATACCCGTTGAGGTTGAATTTTTGATTCTGGACTGGGGCGTAGAAAGACCTATGAATCTCTCTGATTTCCATGCTACTCCTGATGCCTTCTCCGTTGACGCGCGATCCTAGGGCTCCAGGCGACCAGACAATTGACGCTTCGTCGGTTAGCGCTTCCCATCTTCGAAAAATGACAGATGTTCTGTCCCCTCTCTGGACGATGTGAGAACCGAAGTGATTCGCGAAGTCGAGAGCGATGGCCATGTCAATTGGTCTGTACATCCATCCTTGGAAGTCGACAACGGCATAGAACCAATCATCGTCGAACCGTAGGCCTTCAGCTTGTCTGCCGTCGAACACTCGTTCCTGGAAGAATTCATCATAGTCCTTCATTCTCTCGAATTTCCAGGTGAACTCTGGCATGTCCGCAGCGAAGACCTTGCCGTTGGCGGACGTCTCTCGTTTAGACTGAAAGGCGCGCAGGATTGAGGGCGATAGGGCGAGGAAACGATTGTCAGACTCTAGCGCTTCCGTCCAGTGATAGTAGATGGGAACCCTGTGATAGAGAAGGTGCGGAATGTTGATTTGCCGCCAGTCCCTTTCCAATTCCACAAGTACCCCTCTCTTCTCATGTCTGTCGAGCTGTAGGTCTGCGATAGTGTCGATTACGTCCTGTGGCACGTAGATGTCCCATTCCGTTACTGATGCCGTCCACCAGGTCAAAAACGCTAAGTAGTCGAGCGCTTGACGTTTGACGTTGGCCCCGAAAGCTTCTAAAGTTTGAAGGCTGTCGAAAGGGCCCTGAAGCTTGTCGTAATCGTACCTTCCTGGCCTTGTGCCAGTACTTTATTGTGCCCTACCTATTCCTGTCGGACTCCGGTCATTCCTGCGGATTCCGGTGGAATGGGACCGGACTCCGGCGGAATCCGCAGGAATGGGACTGGAATCCAGTGGAATCCAGCGGAGTCCTGCGGAATCCAGCGGAATCCAGTGGATTCCAGTTGAATAAGACCACAATCCACCATAAATAGCAGTACTTTACCCTCTCCCACATGCTCTGATCAGAGTATCTACAATCAGAATGGATCAGCACTGATCTAGAGGTCAGGTGACTTAATCTGCATTGATTCAACTCAATACTCAGAATTTCTTATAAAATTCACTTCTAGTCAAGTCATTCATCTCAATAAATCAAATTTTAATGTGTTTTATTAATGACATGAGTCTATTTTACTACATACAGTGCATATTAAAGAAGGGGATGGATAAGGGGCAGGGACAAGGAAATGGGGAGGGACAGGGAAGGGGGCAGGGAAAAGGAAGGGGGCAGAGACAATGAAATGGGGGACGGAGGTAGGGACCCGGAAATGGGGAGGGACAGACAGGAAAGGGGGGAGGGACCCGGGGGTACATGGAAATGGGGGAGGGCCCGGGAAGGGGGGATGGGGAGTCCATGGAAATGGGGAGGGGCCGGGAAAGAGGGGGCAGGAAAGGAAGGGGAGGGACAGGGAAGGGGGAGGGACAAAGGCACTGTTCGTCGTCGTGTGATGTCGTGGTGGCTGTTAGCGAGATGGGATAGGATGAAGGAGAGTCAGGGGACTCACCTTTGTGTGAACGACGAACGACGACGTCGTCGTCGTCGTTCGTCGTTTGGTTGCCACATCGCTGACAGCGACGTGGCACCTTGGTTCCCCATCGGCGGGGGCACGTCGTCGTGCGTTGACGTGGGTGTCCGTTGGCGTGGTCATCGTCCATTGACGTGGTGGTGGTGCGTTGACGTGGTCGTCCGCTGGCGTGGTCGTCGTCCGTTGAGGTGGTGGTGCGTTGACGTGGTCGTCCGCTGGCGTGGTCGTCGTCCGCTGGCGTGGTCGTCGTCCGCTGGCGTGGTCGTCGTCCGCTGGCGTGGTCGTGGTCCGTTGACGTGGTCGTGGTCCATTGACGTGGGCGTCCGTTGGCGTTTGACGTGGGCGTCCGTTGACGTCGTGGGGCGTGTCGTGGTTCGTGGGCGTGGTCATGGTCGTCGTGGTCGTCCCTCGTGGTCCGTTTTCGTCCCTCGCCGGGGCTCGTTTGCTTGCTGACGTGGCGTTGCCGCGTTGTTGATGTGGTCGTTGTTGGCGGTCGACGAGTGGTGGCCACAGCTGACCGTGGTGACGTGGCGTGGGTGGGTAGCGGGCGCGCGTTTACGAGGAGCGGGGACGTTGGTGGTGGTGGGAGGAGAGGTTAGTGGTGGTGGGAGAGAAGAGGGTTGTATTTGGATGAGCGTGAAAGCCGTTGCCAAACAAACAATTGTTTGGCAATGGGCTTGTGCCAAACAAACCGGATTCCGGTTGCATTCCGTTTTTGCCAATCCGGGGACCATTCCGGTCACAATTCCGGAATGCCGAAATTCCGCTGGAATGGTAAAGCACCGGAATGGAGAAAATAGCAGGCCTCTCTGCTAAATTTCACTCCTCCGGAATCCACCGGAATCCACAGGAATGACCGGAATCCTACAGGAATTAGGGGGGCACTGATAAGACCTCGCAAAATCCCCGAATTCCAGGTTGGACTAAAAGCCACAACTGGACGAGCCTTCGAGCGGAGCTGACAGATGTTGCATGATCGAACAAAGTAGGCTATCTGGTCATACATATTCGGCCAATAGAAGCGTTCTGAAAGCGTTTTGTAGGTCGCGTCTCGTCCACGATGTCCGACACTGTTATGGGCCTCTGCTACTAAAGCTGCACGCGGTCAGTGTCCATTACCACGAGTCGAGGCAACCTTCCATCTGATTCAATCTTCCAAAGTCGATCTTCGTCATGCAAGAAAAAGCCTTTGGTTCGACGGATGAAGGCCTTTCTTTGAACAGGGTCTTGACAGCGAACAGGTAAAGTGTCTGTATTGAGGTAAGCGATGATTTCTCCCCACATCTCAGCAGAGTCTTGGTCTTTCACTCCGTATGCATGAGTCGCACACGTAACGCAAGTCTGGGGATCTATGTCTTCATAGTGAAGCCTATTGTCAGTTCGTTGAAAGGAGTCCGGGATTCCTGGAAGAGTAGACTGATCAGTCAAAGTAGGCAGCGGTGCACCTTCCTTCAAAGTCGACATGAAAGCGCGAGGGTATCGTTGAATTTCAATCGTGAACACTTCACCAGCTAACTTGCATGTTACCAGTTCTGAAACGTTCACCCGACGGTGTTCGAATTCCCGACCTGTATACGAAAAGTCATCAGTAACCGAAAGAAGAGAACACTTAACAAGTGATCCTTTGCTGGAATCCTTCTTTGCGAAGTCAAATTTTGACTCCGTCAACCGACGAAGTTCAGTTGCCAAAGCAGGTGCCGGGTCTGCAGTCTGAAGCATAGAAAGGTCTTCAGCAATGGAAGTAGTACGAAACGAAGCAAAAGGGGTATGAGGAGTACGATGCATAGTCAACAAAAGGTCCTTGAAAAAGTTGTTGTCAAGACGCGTCGAGCGATAAGAATTCAAGGATCCTAAAGATAAGAAGTTCGTCAATGATGCTACTGAAGGTTTACGGAACGAAGCTGAGCCCATAAATTTGTCCAAGTATTCCTCGGCGTCTTCGTCTTCGGAGTCCTCGGGAGCGCGTCTTCGACGAGAAAGTCCATCTGCCCCTGTATGTGAAGCTGCTGGGACATGATTCATTACGTAGTCGAACAATGCGATGTAGGAAATCCATCTTGTCATTGGAGCGTTGGGAAGATCTGGTTGCTTTACCATTTCAATCAAAAACTTCGTGTCAACGTTGATTCGGAAATGAATGCCCCAAATTCGATGGCGGAGGTCCTTGATCGCGCGAAATACACCATACAGCTCTAATTTCGCCTGGGAGTATCTGGATTCAGTATCGTTAAATGTGCAAGAGCCAAAAATCACCGGGTGTTTTTCCTTTTCAACCATTTGAAACAAAATCCATCCCGTACCGTTTTGACATGAGTCAATTCCAACGATAACTAGTCCATGGTCTGAAGCTCGAGGTAATGCATCCAGATGCGACATCTGTTTTGCTGCATCGTAGTCAAGCTTAATTAAGACAGGAGCTGTGGATATAAGACGCTTGAGTTCATTTTGTGCCGCTTCTGCTTCTGGAGAAAAATAGAATTCCCGTTGGACAGCTAGACGTGTGAGTTGGGTAAGTGGCTTTGCAATAAGAGAAAACCCTCGTATCCATTTTCGTCCGACCCCTGCTGTACCAAGGAACGACCTGACATCGGTAACGCTTGTCAAGGGTCCCCAATTCAAAATTTTGGTTACCAGTCCGTGTTCGAGATGCCACCCGTCTTTCGATACAATAGTTCCGATGATGTGAAGTTGTGGCGTCGCAAGAACAAGTTTTGTACCAGAGGCAGTAATTCCTGCTTCGATAAAACGTGTCAGAAAACGGTCCAAAGTAGTAGCATATTCAAAAACGAAGTGTCTGATCCCAGGAGTGGCTTCTTCGTCCCCATAAGTCGATTTTGGTCCTTTCAACCCAACGTCGTCTACAAAGACGCCTCCATTCTGGGGGATTTCTTCTTGCAAGGTGTGAGTCATGCATCGTTGGAATTCTGGAAGCGAGTTGGTAGCCCCTTGCGGGAGCACGCAAGAACGATGAGGGCCTATCAAAGAACTAAAAGTGGTAAGAGGCCTCGATGCAATACCAAGCCTTTGGCCGTCATAACCTGAAAATAAATCTGCGAGACCGTATATTACATGTCCAACAAAGCTCTCTGCAAAATCATCAGTTCTCAGAGGTAGCCCAGCATCACGCACCGTAACTCTGCTGAGTTCTTGTACGTCAGCCACGAGACGAATTCCTCCTTTCGGTTTGCCAACTGCGAAGATCCGGGATCTGTATGATGCAGTAGAATATTCATACTTTCCTGCCGCTTTTTGCTCCAGAAGCATCTGGCGAACTGTATCTTCTATTGCTTTCAGAACGCGAATAGGTGCTTGTACCCATGGAACATGTTCAATCACTGGGATTTCATAATCTGGAAAATATTTTTTAGAAAAAGTACCACGCTCTGAATCCTCGAACGCTAAGGCGCGCTCTCGGGTTTTCAACACAAAAACCAAGAGATCAATTTCCCGAGGCCGTAGAAAGTCCTTAGGAACACTCGAGAGAATTTTTGCAAGACGATTTTCGGTCAAGCGTTTTGTTGGGAGAAATTCTGTAAGAAGAGGTGGATCTAAAGGAAGAGGAGGCAGTAAAGGAATAATAACAGGGAGAAATACTTGTCCTGAGGGATCCGGCATGTAACTGGGCACTGGTCGAACCTTCTTGTCCACCGTCTTATATTTAGTCCTCGTCTGGAGCGGACAAGATTCATAGGTGAGCACGCGTCGAGTCCAAGGTGTCAAAAGAGGGCGGGAACTCCGTGGAGAACAATGTGCTACATTCTGTAAAATAAAATCGTAAGCTTCAGGGGGTTCTAGTTCAGAAACGAAAGAAGGAGAATCAAATCCATAGGTTCCCATCAAAGAATGAAGCGACCGTCCAAGAGTAGGAACGGACATGTCCTGGATTGATCCAGGCTTGGGATACACGTCCGCTTCTATTTTCCCGAATCCTCGTCAATGACTTCCTCCATTCTCGGTTGCTTGTCCATGTTGAGCGTCGACGTGTTACGGGGAGCGTTTGGTGTGCAAAGAGGAATTAAAATGGAAGGACCTTGACGGTTGCAGTCGAATTTGTCGCCATCTCCATCTTGCCAAATGCGCATGTTCATGGATCCTTGACGCGTGTACTGAATCGATGCTGAATACCATTGTAACCATGGTTGGCCGAGGATGATTTCCTGTTTTCCAGTGCCTTCTCTACTGACGAATACGTGATGATCAAAACGCAATCCCGAGATCTTGATTTCCGCATCTCGAACACAACCACCTAGAGGGACCGGCCTACCGTTTATACCTTTGAGGGACCAACGTGTACCGTCGAGATCAATTGCCATAGCGGTTCGGTTGTAAAACTCCTGGGACATCAAGTTCAGTTCAGACCCAGTGTCAACCATGAAAATTACGTCCAAGCCCGCAAACTTTCCCCTGAATCTCCCCGTAATCATCGCGAAAAGAGGTTGAGGCGTCAAATGCATCTTGACCGCGGAAGCATAACATATCATAATCTCTTCCTTGCTTTCAGTGGCTTCGTTGAACTCCAAGCCTATACGCGACTCGACGTATCCTGAATTTGTAGAGATATCAGCTGTGGGGAGAGACCGAAAATACTCCTCGTCATCAGACTCATATCCCCCAGTCAGTTCCGTCGTAAGTTCTTCATCCCAATCCTCCTCCTCAAGCACCTCTACCACATTCGCAACCACGGGCTTTGTGTTGTACTCCCTTCGAGTTTTCGTCAAGTTGCTGATGGATTTTTGCAAGAACACCGAAAGCGCAAGCAATTCCCCGAGTTCGAGTTGAACTACCGTCTTATTGACCTTTTCGCGTACAATCTTATCTAGATCATACATCTCTTGTATGTCAGATGTAAAATGATACACTGAGGTTGGCTTAGCTTTTGAGGACGCCTCCTTCATTTCTACATCCTTATTTTTGGTAGGCGCGGCACGACGATTCTTAAACGCATCTTCTGTGTTCACCTTGGGAGGTCGTAGATTAAAAGCTTGAGGTGTTGACTGTACAGGGGCAATTGGAGGTCTTGAAACGCTTGGAGGAGGTCCCAAATTACTGAGGGTTGGAGTTGGAGGACGATTTTTGTGCTCTTGAGGTTTAGAAAAAGACTTAGCTTCAGTATCTTTCTTTTCAGGACGTTTAATAGGATCGAATCTTGCTTCTTTGTCTTTTTGAGAACGCGTAACCGCTAAAGCTGAAGAAGGTCGCGCACGCCATGCTGGAACAACCGAAGTAGAGGACCCGTTAAAGACCTCTGACTCCAAAACCTCTTGTCCATCAAAAAGAAGACCGGCGTAATTGGCCATATGGGGAGGTAGGTCTCTTGTGACCTCCCGGCCTTTACCTTTTAAATGGCTAGACGCAGCCTGTTGTTCTCGAAGGACCTTCGCAACGCCTCCATCACTTCCAAAAGATCGAGGAAGTTCCGATCCGTCAGTGCGCGCCAACCTACCTAGAGGGGTGTAAGCAACTAAACCTTCCTTGATACATATCTCGACTTCAGGGCAAAACTTGAGGCCAAGCCGATGTGTAGTCTTGTCACAAAAGAAACATCTTGCTTCCCTCATAATTTGCTGATTAGTCAAATTAGCGTTTGGAGTTATATGGACAGAGCGCAAAAACTCAGCATGTGCCAGCCTGAGATCCTCCATTTGTTTTGTAAGTCGATCAACCGAACTTATGCCTATTGGTTCCACAATAGGAGCCGCCGGAACAGTTTTCTCGAACGCAACCTTCTTAGCAGGGTTTTTCTTCTTCTTCACAACTGGAGCTTTGTCGATGTCGTCGTCGGATTCACTAGAACTCGTATCAGAGTCCGAATCTAAGTCTAAGCTTACCGGACCGATTTTCGCGTCTAGATCCTCTTCGTCGAACTCCGCTCTAAGCCATCCTAGCAAAGAAGGAATGGACAGGGGTGACGATGTCTTCAAATTTGCTGCTGGGATTCGTTTTTTAACTTTCATACGAAGCGTTGACGGAATCCCTCTATAAAAACAAAGAGACACTTCAGTTTCTAGCATGCGTGAAGGAGCAAGGCCTGAAGAAAGCACCGTGAATTCTCTGTAATACTTATCCACGTCTCTTTGAGAGAGCATTATCCCTGATTCACCGTGCTTCAAACTCCACTGCCGAAGTCGGTCGGGTGAGTTTACAGGAATCGCGTCGTTCGAGCTATAAAGGTCAGCTAGAAAAGTTCTTGCCTTAACCCAATCATCACCAGCCCAAACGGCTGAACCTTCAATAACAATCTGCACTTTCGTGTGACAATAACGAAGTACGTAACCGGGGAGCTGTGTATGCGCAACTCGCGCACTATCTGCATGCTGCTCAAGCGAGTCTAGAAAATCCTCTACGCGCTTTCCTTTGAAATAAGGAGCGGTAGGAGTGCCTGGAGTGGGCATCGGAATCCCGAGCGTCGTAACGATACTCGATTCTGAAGAGGACGGCGCCAATGGCAAATCGGCCATCGAAGATTCAGGCATTGAAATCAAACAAAAGAAGCGAAGGAAAATGGAATCAACGATAGGTAAAACTTAGCGTCAAAGGTTCCGTTCTTGACTTTTCTTGGAGAAGAGAAGCGACCCGTTTCAAGGGATGCGAAAGGGATGTATACGTCTGATAGCCGAGTAATCAGCGCGCAATCGAGAAAGTTGAATGTACCAAAAGTGCGAATCAGGAGATTTTTGTAATTATATGCGTCTGAAAACCGAGTAATCAGCGCGCAATCGAGAAAGTTGAACGTACCAAAAGTGCGAATCAGGAGATTTTTGTAATTATATGCATCAAATGAGTTTTCAATACTCGGAGGAGGAGGTCGAACGGAATACCGATCCCCTGTCTCGGTCACCACTGTGGAAAAACAAAGGTTCTACACAGGAGACAGTAATCGGTCGCCAACCTCGAAAAGCGGGGAGAAAGAAAGGAAGTGGTGAATACGGACAAAGGAATGGAGTGTGAGAAACTTAGCGTGAACAGCGTGAGATTGCTAGTCGCGACCTTATCAAGCGCGCGTTGTGTCAAGGTCGTTGGAGACAGCCGTGAGAGTACGTGTAGAGTCGACTAAATGCGTGGCGTGGGTGTTATGAAAGCTTGTAAAGTCATCTTGAAGAACGTCGTCGTTAACAGGGCCGACAAGATGATGGCGTGCGTAAAAACTTTGAATACTTAAAAATCTTGAGAAGGGAATTTTTGAGGGAAAAAGGGAGGATGCTCCATTCGACAGGTGGGAGGTCACCTTTATATGAAATACAAAAATCACAAGACATCGCACGTACTCGCGTGCTGCCTGACCAAAATAAAAAGAAGGTTCTAAAAATAAAAACGAGCCAAAAATAAATGATTCTATCGTCACCTGCTTCCTCTCTCGGCTAATCCTTCAGGTTGGGAATGACTCGGGGAACTAACGACGTGGGGAGAGGTCTATTTCCGTGCGTCACTGCTGCCCTCAGTGCAGACGTCCCCAACGTCGATGCTCAACCCTACCGTCCAACCCTCAAGAGAAGCTCCAAGCGGAAAAGGATCTGTTGAAGAAAAGATAAAAAAAACAAAGACACAACAAATAAAAGCGAAAGAGTCAAAAGAAAAAGTACGTGACCCAATTTAAAATCCCAAATCCCATTCCTTCGAAACTGTGAGAGCCGACACAAATAGCTGGAAGAGGCACAGCCACCGGTCTTCTTGAATCGATGTCTTCTGGCGTATTTCCTGGTTACACACATCGTCTCGCATTCTCTCGACTTTTAGTAAAGGAAATCGGGTAAAATAAAATAAAAACAGAAAAATAGAAATAAAATAAAATAAAAGTTAAAACTCGAAATAAAGAGGGCGTCGTGAGTGGAACAATGCGCACTTCCACAACGTAGTTAGGGAAAAATGGATACAAAGCTATATGGAAGACCCTACGTTATGTACGATATGGGAGGACAAACGATCCGAAGTTGGTGCATGGGAGCCCGGATTCCAATTTTTCAAAGACTTGGACGGAATGTTATACTTCCGCGATGCTGATTACCACCCAAGGCTCTGTGTTCCTAAAGCGTTGAGGCTGGACATATTGACAGAAGCTCACGAGAGTCCCTTCGAAACCGCACACATGGGCGCTGAAAAGTTGTGGCACCGCCTGAGCCCTAGGTTTTACTGGAAAAGAATGAAAGCCGATGTTGTCCGTTTTTGCGAAACTTGTGGTGTTTGCCAGAAAACGAAACCTTCTAATTTCAACCGTTACGGATATCTAATCCCCAACCCAATCCCAACTCGACCCTACTCTTCAATCTCCATGGACTTTATAGTTAACTTGCCCATGTGCAGAGAATTTAACGCCATTTTCGTAGTCGTGGACCGTTTAACGAAACACGCCAACTTCATTCCAACATCCACGGGTATCACTACAAAAGAATTCGCTCGACTTTTCACCAGATATATAATTTGCAAGTACGGCATCCCAGAAAGCGTCATCAGCGACAGGGACCCACGTTGGACATCAGACTTCTGGAAGGAAGTTGCTCAAGAGATTAAAACGAGAATGTTGCTATCCTCATCACACCACCCACAACACGACGGACAGACAGAAGTTCTCAATCGATTGTTGGAGACGATGCTCAGAGCATATGTCAACGACGACCGTAACAACTGGGCAGAGTGGTTGCACTTATTGGAATTCGCTTACAACTCAGCACAACATTCCTCTACCGGCACTACCCCATTCCTCAACCTCCTGGGTTTTCAACCTCGCTCTACACTAGACCTCCTGCCAAAATTTTCCGCTCCCACTCGAGACGACAGCGTCGATAGGACAGCAAGCGATTACCTGAGTAAAGTGGCCATGCACAGGGATAGCGCAAGACAGGCGATCGCTTTGGCTCAACACGAACAGGCTAAAAGGTACAACAAAGGAAGGAAGCCAGCGCCAACATTTCGTCTAGGGAGCAGGGTCCTCGTCAACCCGCACTCACTAGAGTGGATCGAATCTAAAGGCGAGGGAGTGAAGCTTGGACCAAGATGGATCGGCCCCTTTGAAATCACAGAATGCGTCAACCCCAAGGTTTACCGCCTACGCCTACCGGATAAATACCCTGGATCACCTGTGTTTAATATCGAGCACCTCAAGGCTTATCATGAACCTACCGAGGAGGGGAGAACCACCATACCCGACTCGACATTACGGAAGGAGGAATCCAAGGAATATGAAGTGGAGTCAATATTGGGCCACAAAAACGTAGGAAAAGCGAAGACGCTGAAATACCTTGTCCGCTGGGTGGGTTACGGGCCTCAATTCGACGAATGGCTCACTGCGCGTGACCTACGCAACGCTTCCGATATTCTTAGAGAATATAGGAAGCACCACAACCTCTGATTTCAATCGTCGCGAGATCAGCGGCGTGCGTCCAGACGTGCATTTCCGCTTTCCTTTTCTTTTCTGCTCATCTTTGTATTTTTACACTCCTCCGTTTCAAATTTGGACATTCCATTCTCTACATATTTCTATTTTTTGCATTCATTCTCTTTTTCTTTGTGGACGACGACATCGTTCATTCAGGTTTAGTCAATCCCTTATGGTCACAGATTGTGACGGTTCCTGTCACATCAAAAAGGGTCTTGATGACTACCATTCTCCATACTGTCTCTTTTGTTTTTGTTTTTGTTCCTTCGGTCGTACTTCGACTTTTCTACCCTCCACTTCTCCTGACCTTGGGTTGACCAGGAAGGGAATTCTGCACGATCGGTCCAAGCGGTTGACGCTGTGGAAAGATGTCGTCTGCTAACTTCTACCTTGATAATGACGGTAGAGCCCCAGAGGTATCACTTTACAATCACGATTGGGCTGATTGGATCGGATTGAACGCTGACACCAGGAAAGTCCCACCAGGAGCCCGAGCATGGAAGGATATCGACGCCATCGACTGGGGGGCAGTGGAAATAACTTCCTCCGGGAAATACGGAGCGTTAGAATGGACCAAAGATCCCGACTGGTATCGCCATGACACACATTGGCGCAGTTTTGGTCCCACCTGGATGGATACACCTAGTTCGGTCGACAGTCCTTGGTATTTCGACATGGACACCCCGGTAGCATACTGTGCGGTACAGGACGGCTATTCCTTTGCTGAGCATCAACAGAACAGCGTCATCAACGAATTAACATTCCTCGACAGCTGTTTGGGGGAGATCGTTACCACAAGACAATTCCTCGAAGGTTCTCCCACACCCCCCGCCTACGACCGCGACCGATTACAAGCCACGTTCCCATCCATCATCACCTTACAATCGGAAGGAGCTGCAGCAAAGAGGGCAGCCTGGGACCGCATCGCATTCTTTGCCTGGTGGACCGCCACTTGCGAGGATTGGTCAGTAGGAGTCGATATAGTCACAGCTGAGAGGGTCGAACATCTCATATCGAAAGGGAGGGACCCTAGGGGTTTTTTATTCGACCTTTTGACCGACTGGCGTGAGCTGAACGTGCCTTTTCTCTTGACGCGACATGTGCCTTTTTACTACACTTTTTCCTTAGAAGCTCGCCTCAACGAAAGATTCTGCCGCCTCAATCCCAAAGTCCTTGCCTCCTACGCCGGACCAGACGGGGACGAAGTTGTCATTCATGACATCGACTACGAAGACGACTTGGGGGAAGCAGAGAAGATGACACACCAATACGACGATTTCTTCCAACTCCTGAAACCCGAAGTCACGAATGATCACATGTCTTACGAGTCGAACTCCTCGTTCTTCGTCATCGACTTTGAAGGATGGGGTTGTCGCAAAGTTTTTTCCGACAGGGAATGTAGATATTTCTCCACCTGCTTCCACTTCACAGTCGTAGGCGACGTGGACGGCTCCCCTCACGTCATCTTTTGGCGTTTCCGACCCAAGGTATCGCTTGACCAACAACGCGGGCATTTCTTATGGGACCGTTGGGCCGATGATCCAGTGATGATCAGGGAACGATTTAAAGGAGTCTTTGCCCCTACTCCCTCTCGCCTTTTCCACTCCGAACTGGGCACTCCTCTACAACCCTCTTCGGACGGGCGGAGTTCCACCTCTATATGTCAGGCCCCCCTCAAATCGAGTTTACCATCCTTGAGCAGCCGCCTCTCCGACAACCGTTGGGCAGAGAGCTCCTCTCCCAACAGCGCTTCCACCAACGACACCCTGAGTCTCCTAGCTCGAATGACCCATCAGAACCCAACCATGAGGAGGATTCCCGTTCGTCAGGTATCACGAGTGGAGTCGTCAGAATCTGACTCCAGGGGCACCTCCAGGAGTCGTAGCTCCCAGAGTCGCCAACGTTCTAAGTCACCCGGACCACGCCATGACCGTCATTCAACTGAGCCATCCGAATCCTTCAGGTTAGCGCTATCAGACGCCATGGCTAGGTTTACATGGAAAGAGAGGCCGGAGAAGTTAGCGCTACTCGCTACCTCGGACCAAAAGAGCAACCTCATCTACCAACATGCCTTCTTATGCATACCGGATTGGAAGTCACAAGCTCGCATGCGCTATTACGCTAGTTGCCGCCCGGAAGTCTCCAGTATCCGTCAAGTCATAGATATAGCAGTCGTCCATCGGCTAGAGTTCTCCCTAGCCATACGGGTCTCGGAGGTGAACCTTTTCGCCCCAGTGGAAGTATCAGGCCTCGATCGGATGGGCATCAAATCCCTCTATCAACCCGGTTTTACCGAGCCATCTTTCTCCTACACGAAAGGAACACCAGCTGTCTTCGCCAACGCCTACTTAGCAAAGATCAACGACATCCTTCGTCGACCGCATGCGCGAGCCTTCATAGGCATGGGAGGGCCGTACAGTTGGATTGCAGAACGATTCGGAGGGCCTTCACTCGTCAAAGCCTTTTTGTCAGAACCCTCTATTCAGGTTACCAGACACCTACTCGGAAGATCGGACTCTCATGAAGAAAACCCCATAGGATTACAGTGGGACCAGGTCTCAGCACAAGAAGGATCCTTCCTCTTTGGGTTCATACCCAGTCAGGACTCATCTTCCCCTGAACGCTATCTCTTCCCTCCCCCACACTACCTGAGGGAGCTGTGCGACCACTGGAACGGAGACTGGAACGAGGTCATGGACAAGATATTCGCACGCATAGCCGACGACATTGAGAAAGGCAAAGCTGAACCTCGGGAATGGAGCTGGTGGAGCAGCCACTTACGAAACTATAACCGACTACCAAAACCTATCAACCCAAAGTTCACCGATACAGACGTCGAGGATGCACGACGAGTCATATGGCGTGCACACCTGCCTAGGACCTGGGATCGCATGCTTTTGAAGTCAATCAGAGTCCCCGAACACCTTGTTCTCTAAGACGCAAGTGCACAGTGGGGGGGCTATGTGACATACCATGGATACTCATTCGTTCGACTCCCTCATCCATCGTAGAGTACACGGCACTTTCCACTTGCACCTTATTTTGAAACCTTATTTCTTTAGTCATCAGTTCTCACGTTGTACATAGTTCACTGATTACTACAGAAAATATGATATCTCTTCTTCACCACATCTACCTATCCATCAGGATACGAGCTACTGTACTAACAGTCCTCTAAACCCTGTATTAGGTGATTTGCGTTGTTCGGAGCAATCGGTTCCCTCAGAAAGGTTGACTTGACGAGGGCTAACAGGTATTGAGTCTGCGGTCGACGTAGACATCGATACGTGTTTACGACCGGCTGTTCCGAGATAGAGCTCGACCCCACCTCGGGTCTCCACACCTCAGACCATCAGACTTTCGGGATACACGACGTTAGACGCAGTTGAACCCTCACACATACCCTGCACCACAGGGCTCACAGCAAAGGAATTTGCAGAGCTATTTGTCAAGCACATTATTTGCAGATTCGGACTACCCGATAGTATTATCACTGACCGGGATCCCCGTTGGACATCAGACTTCTGGAGAGGCGTCGCCAGCTTCCTGAAAACAAGAATGGCGTTGTCTTCGGCCCACCATCCACAGCATGATGGTCAAACGGAGATCTTGAACAAGCTATTGGCGACCATGCTCAGAGCGTACGTCTCCGAAGATCTATCAGATTGGTCAACGTGGTTGCACATTTTGGAATTTGCCTACAATAACTCCATGCACACTTCTACGGGGACATCTCCAAATTTCCTGGTCTATGGCTTCCAGCCAAGGATGCCCCTCGACTTCCTGCTTCCGAGCGGCATGAGGGAGAAGAGCGAGGTGTCATACTCTCTTTCCCCGGAATCCGAGAACTTCCTGCAGACTCTTACCATGCACAGGGAAAGCGCTCGCAGAGCAATAGCGAAGGCACAAGATGAACAGATGCAACAGTTCAACAGAGGACGCCGGCCAGTACCTGACTTCAAGAAAGGGGACAGAGTTCTCCTGAACCCTCACTCTCTGGACTGGATCAATGCGAAGGGCGTAGGCAAGAAGCTAAAACAACGTTGGATGGGCCCATTCGAGATCACCCAGAGAATCAATCCGAATGTGTTCCGACTGCGCATGAGCGACAAGTACCCAGGTCATCCAGTCTTCAACATACAGCATTTGAGGAAATATGACGAATCATCGGCTGAATGGGGGGAACGTACGGTTATGCCAGAGTCACGGCGCCCACAGAAGGAATCTGAGGAATACGAGGTTGAGTCAATAGTCGGCCATCGGCGCAAAGGGAAAGTTCTTCAGTACCTCGTGCAGTGGCTGGGTTACGGCCCTCAGTTCGATACATGGGAGCCGCAAAAGGGACTACGGAATGCCTCCATCGTACTAAATGAGTACAGGAGGCTACACGGGCTCTAAGAGATCTAAACGCTCTCGAGGCGTGTCCATCGCCCTTAATGGACAATTATGCAAACCCTTTTTTGATTTCATTTCGTAAGCAATCACATGATACCTCTTCCCTTCTTTCTTTATTACTTCCCATTTTCTTTACTTTCTTTTCTTGCTTTCCACTGCGAAAGGGTACAGAGCGCCGGATTTCCTGCTACTGGCTTGTTCGCAGGACTGCTAAGTTCTTTTCGGATTTCCGTCTAGAGCGAAGGGTCATGGATTATTTACCTTTAGATCATTCGGGAACGGTCCCTACCGTGGACTTTAGAACCATCGGCAACGATCAGTGGATTGGCCTCAACGCGGCCTGCGACTCCATACCTCTAGAGGCCGCCGCCTTCGTCGATCACCATAGGACGCAGAGGATGGCGGACGATTTCAGGCCCAAGGGACCCACAGGCCTTTTCCTCGACATGGAGTGGGCATTAGACGCGGATTGGTTCGATCCTGAAGCGAGCTGGTGACCATACCTCCCTTTGCCCCCAGGAGGCGCACCGGAATGGTATTTTCAACTCGATCAGAGCACCCAGTCGGACCCTAATATGATCCCCCCCTTCTGCACGATTCTTCCTCAGTCCCTCACCGTCATGTCACACGATCTTCGGATGCTGGAGGAATGTGTCGTCGCCATCGCGAAATCTTCCGTATTCCCTATGAGAGGCACAAGGGAGGTCTTATCAGTGCCCCCCTAATTCCTGTAGGATTCCGGTCATTCCTGTGGATTCCGGTGGATTCCGGAGGAGTGAAATTTAGCAGAGAGGCCTGCTATTTTCTCCATTCCGGTGCTTTACCATTCCAGCGGAATTTCGGCATTCCGGAATTGTGACCGGAATGGTCCCCGGATTGGCAAAAACGGAATGCAACCGGAATCCGGTTTGTTTGGCACAAGCCCATTGCCAAACAATTGTTTGTTTGGCAACGGCTTTCACGCTCATCCAAATACAACCCTCTTCTCTCCCACCACCACTAACCTCTCCTCCCACCACCACCAACGTCCCCGCTCCTCGTAAACGCGCGCCCGCTACCCACCCACGCCACGTCACCACGGTCAGCTGTGGCCACCACTCGTCGACCGCCAACAACGACCACATCAACAACGCGGCAACGCCACGTCAGCAAGCAAACGAGCCCCGGCGAGGGACGAAAACGGACCACGAGGGACGACCACGACGACCATGACCACGCCCACGAACCACGACACGCCCCACGACGTCAACGGACGCCCACGTCAAACGCCAACGGACGCCCACGTCAATGGACCACGACCACGTCAACGGACCACGACCACGCCAGCGGACGACGACCACGCCAGCGGACGACGACCACGCCAGCGGACGACGACCACGCCAGCGGACGACCACGTCAACGCACCACCACCTCAACGGACGACGACCACGCCAGCGGACGACCACGTCAACGCACCACCACCACGTCAATGGACGATGACCACGCCAACGGACACCCACGTCAACGCACGACGACGTGCCCCCGCCGATGGGAAACCAAGGTGCCACGTCGCTGTCAGCGATGTGGCAACCAAACGACGAACGACGACGACGACGTCGTCGTTCGTCGTTCACACAAAGGTGAGTCCCCTGACTCTCCTTCATCCTATCCCATCTCGCTAACAGCCACCACGACATCACACGACGACGACGAGTGCATTGTCCCTCCCCCTTCCCTGTCCCTCCCTTCCTTTTCCTGCCCCTCTTCCCTGTCCCTCCCCATTTCCATGTACTCCCATCCCCCTTCCCTGTCCCTCCCCATTTCCATGTACCCCCTTTTCCCTCCCCCCTTTCCTGTCTGTCCCTCCCCATTTCCTTGTCCCTACCTCCTTCCCCCATTTCATTGTCTCTGCCCCCTTCCTTTTCCCTGCCCCCTTCCCTGTCCCTCCCCATTTCCTTGTCCCTGCCCCTTATCCATCCCCTTCTTTAATATGCACTGTATGTAGTAAAATAGACTCATGTCATTAATAAAACACATTAAAATTTGATTTATTGAGATGAATGACTTGACTAGAAGTGAATTTTATAAGAAATTCTGAGTATTGAGTTGAATCAATGCAGATTAAGTCACCTGACCTCTAGATCAGTGCTGATCCATTCTGATTGTAGATACTCTGATCAGAGCATGTGGGAGAGGGTAAAGTACTGCTATTTATGGTGGATTGTGGTCTTATTCAACTGGAATCCACTGGATTCCGCTGGATTCCGCAGGACTCCGCTGGATTCCACTGGATTCCAGTCCCATTCCTGCGGATTCCGCCGGAGTCCGGTCCCATTCCACCGGAATCCGCAGGAATGACCGGAGTCCGACAGGAATAGGTAGGGCACAATAAAGTACTGGATTTTGCGACGCTTCGACCTGGATACTATCCACATGCCAGACGGCGTTGGCGGGATGAAATATTTACTTCAAGCAATGGACCCGGCGATGTCATGGGTGGAAGCCCGCGCAGCTCGCAAACCGAACTCTGAAACTTGGGCGAAATTTCTGTATGAGGAAGTATACTCTCGCTTTGGCTGTGTTCTTCTCTGTCTTGTTGATGGTGGTTCGGAATTTAAAGGCACAGTTGACATTTTGTTCAAGCAGTACGGTATCGTCGTCATTGTTTCTTCGCCCTACCATCCTGAAGGAAATGGTCATGCTGAACGTTCACATCAGACGCTCGTCAATTCCATCCTTCGTGCTTGTGGCAAGGATACACATCGTTGGCCACTTTATCTCCATGCAGGACTCTGGGCTATGCGATGTTCGACTTCTCGAGTCACTGGTTACACCCCTTATTTTTTACTTTACGGCTTACACCCCCTTTTCTCTTTTGATATCGCAGATAGGACTTGGGAAGCACTTGACTGGCACACCGTAGCATCAACCAAAGACCTTCTCGCTATGCGTATGCAACAGATACTTCGTCGAGACAAGAAGCTGGTACTAGCCATGGAGCAACAGAAACGTGTACGCCAGCGGGCGGTAGATGACTTTAACAGTAAGCATGAACGTCAACTTTCTTCAGGTGACTTCCTTCTAGGGACTTGGGTTCTTTTACACGAGACGTGGTTAGACTCTCAGATGGGTAACAAGGGAGCGTTGCGCTGGACTGGACCTTACATCGTTCATCGCAAACTTCGTGACACAACTTACCAGTTGCGGGAACTCGACGGTACAGTAATACGAGGAGCAGTTGCCGCTAATCGTTTAAAGATTTTCTATTATCGCAAAGAACATCAAACGGTCAGAACAGTCGACCACACCGAATACGCACTTCATGTGGCCGCCACGTCTTCTTCGTCGTCTCACGCTTCGTTCATTATTGGAACTCTCAACCAACCTCTACTCATCATGCCGTCGTTTCCGGTTTCGGTCAAGGTTGGGGATGCTTTCCTCCCAGAAAATCGCTCCTTGTCACACATTCCAACGATTACCTCAACATCGTTTTTGAATCCTAATCCCCATTTCGGATTTTACCCTTCTATTGCAGAGCTCAATCCAGGACTTGACAGATCACTTCATTGTATTCGATACAACGCTTCGTCAGACATGGTCATCACACAAAACCGTCAAAACTATATCGCAAAGACAAGCATCGAAGATCTCGAGTCTTGGGCATTGGACGCTCTCCCTCTTCGCTGAGTCGTTCTTTGATATTTCTTTTTTCTGTTCGCGAAACGATGAGGGCATCGCTTTTAAGTTTTACCTATTGTGGAAGTGCGCATTGTTCCACTCACGACGCCCTCTTTATTTCGAGTTTTAACTTTTATTTTATTTTATTTCTATTTTTCTGTTTTTATTTTATTTTACCCGATTTCCTTTACTAAAAGTCGAGAGAATGCGAGACGATGTGTGTAACCAGGAAATACGCCAGAAGACATCGATTCAAGAAGACCGGTGGCTGTGCCTCTTCCAGCTATTTGTGTCGGCTCTCACAGTTTCGAAGGAATGGGATTTGGGATTTTAAATTGGGTCACGTACTTTTTCTTTTGACTCTTTCGCTTTTATTTGTTGTGTCTTTGTTTTTTTTATCTTTTCTTCAACAGATCCTTTTCCGCTTGGAGCTTCTCTTGAGGGTTGGACGGTAGGGTTGAGCATCGACGTTGGGGACGTCTGCACTGAGGGCAGCAGTGACGCACGGAAATAGACCTCTCCCCACGTCGTTAGTTCCCCGAGTCATTCCCAACCTGAAGGATTAGCCGAGAGAGGAAGCAGGTGACGATAGAATCATTTATTTTTGGCTCGTTTTTATTTTTAGAACCTTCTTTTTATTTTGGTCAGGCAGCACGCGAGTACGTGCGATGTCTTGTGATTTTTGTATTTCATATAAAGGTGACCTCCCACCTGTCGAATGGAGCATCCTCCCTTTTTCCCTCAAAAATTCCCTTCTCAAGATTTTTAAGTATTCAAAGTTTTTACGCACGCCATCATCTTGTCGGCCCTGTTAACGACGACGTTCTTCAAGATGACTTTACAAGCTTTCATAACACCCACGCCACGCATTTAGTCGACTCTACACGTACTCTCACGGCTGTCTCCAACGACCTTGACACAACGCGCGCTTGATAAGGTCGCGACTAGCAATCTCACGCTGTTCACGCTAAGTTTCTCACACTCCATTCCTTTGTCCGTATTCACCACTTCCTTTCTTTCTCCCCGCTTTTCGAGGTTGGCGACCGATTACTGTCTCCTGTGTAGAACCTTCGTTCTTCCACAACATCTGCCATTTGGGTATGAATATAGCCTGGAGGTTCGCTCGCTTTTTCATAGGAAAATCTTGCTTCGTCGTAATCCTTTTTCAAAGAACTATCAGGCTTGGAAGAAGGTTCGATGTGAGTCGTGTAAACTTCGGGAAATGTGTGGGGCCCTTCTTCTAGAACGTCCGACAATGTGAAGATGGACATTCCCACTTTGTGGGCCGGAGAATAGTTTTCTGCTACATCAGGCACCTTAATGTGTATTGGCGATGATGCGTCTCGGATAGGAGAGGTATAAGCATTAATTTCCCGAGGTAGACGCGACAGAGGGTCCACGTTTGAGTGTTTGCGTCCCGGTCTATGTAGACTGGTGGCTACCACTTTTATGATTAATCTATGACAACTGTCCAAGAGGCAATGTGTATACTGCCACAGGTTTTATGAAAGGCATCTCATTAGGATTGCCCATCTATTTCATTCAATTTATCACTGGAATCTTTCATAAGATATAGGCAAGAATAATGAGATATCATGAGGATATTTCATTAAGCTCTTTGGCCCTTTCATTGCCATTTCATAGACTTTTCATTAGGATATTTCATTAGGCTCCTTTGCTTTTTCATTGCCATTTCTTAGACTTTTCATTAGGATATTTCATTAGGCTCCTTCGCTTTTTCATTGCCATTTCTTAGAATTCTCATTAGGATATTTCATTAGGCTCCTTCACCTTTTCATTGCCATTTCTTAGACTTTTCATTAGGATATTTCATTAGGCTCCTTCGCTTTTTCATTACTATTTCTCATAAGGATATTTCATTAGGTATTTGGCCCTTTCATTACCATTTCTTAAACTTTTCATTAGGATATTTCATTAGGCTCCTTCGCTTTTTCATTGCCATTCCTTAGAATTTTCATTAGGATATTTCATTAGGCTCCTTCGCTTTTTCATTACCATTTCTTAGAATTTTCACTAGGATATTTCATTAGGCTCCTTCGCTTTTTCATTACCATTTCTTAGAATTTTCATTAGGATATTTCATTAGGTTCTTCTCATTAGAATATTTCATTAGGCTTCTTGGCGCTTTCATTAGGATATTTCATTATGCTCCTTGACACTTTCATTATGATTTCTTACATTTCTCATTAGGATATTTCATTAGGCTCAGATTTTTCATTGTGAGATTTCATTGGGGCATCTGGTCCTTTCATTTCTTTTAGGATATTTCATTGAGCACCTTGACGATTTCATTACTTCTCATTAGACTCCCTGGCACCTTCATTACCAAAACTAGATAATAATGATGATATGTATCACATGGGTTGTTGGGAGGGTGATCACATGACCAATTTCCTAAAATGGTCAAAAAACGAAAGTTGTAGCCCTACACTGTAGCTTCCTGAATCTGTTTGAATTATGTTGTGAAGTGCTCCTGTTGTGAATATATGATGTAAAAGATTCTTCCAAGTGCCATGTTTTTTTTGTTTTTTGCATTTTTCTCCATGAAAACAAAACCAAATAACATGATTCCAACACATTTAGAAAGCTAAATGAAATGGCAGCAAATATTGTATCATGGGAAAAATGACCAAAAAAGGAAGGTGCATTCCCTGACAGAGCAATTGACACTGAAAGACTACAAGAGTCAGATATAGACTACAAAAGACTACAAAAGTCGGACTTAGACTACAAAAGCTTAGACTTAGACTACAAAGTTAGGGTTAGGTTAAAAGGTTATCCACACTACAAATTTTTGTAGTCTGCACTTTTCCATTAGAAAATTTTGTAGTGTCCGCTTTTTTAGACTACACAAGTTTGTAGTGTCTGCTTTTTTATTAGAAGAGTTTGTAGTGTCTGCTTTTTAGACTACAAAAGTTTGTAGTGTCTGCTTTTTGAGGCTACAAAAGTTTGTAGTTGACATATGGTTTATAGTGTCCTTGACTCTGTATAGGTTATGGGGATGAGGTTAAAGGATTGACATGATTTTACATATTGCCATTGCTGCAGCATTGGTTTTTGACACCATGTACAAGTTGTCTTTCATGTCAAGAAAGGCTATTCTATGCCTTCCTATTGATAGCTACTGTTTTATCTCAAGTCATAGTTCTAGGTCCATGTGGATATGGCTTAAGGATTGACATGACTTTACATATTGATTGCTATTGCCACATCATCAGCTTTTCACATCATGCCCAAGTTGGCTTTCAAGCCAGAGGAAGCCATTCATATTAATATCTACTATTCTGTCTCAATACATTCTCA
>NW_001889914.1:63432-64559 GCF_000143565.1 Laccaria bicolor S238N-H82
AGAAATCATAATGAAAGTGTCAAGGAGCATAATGAAATATCCTAATGAAAGCGCCAAGAAGCCTAATGAAATATTCTAATGAGAAGAACCTAATGAAATATCCTAATGAAAATTCTAAGAAATGGTAATGAAAAAGCGAAGGAGCCTAATGAAATATCCTAGTGAAAATTCTAAGAAATGGTAATGAAAAAGCGAAGGAGCCTAATGAAATATCCTAATGAAAATTCTAAGGAATGGCAATGAAAAAGCGAAGGAGCCTAATGAAATATCCTAATGAAAAGTTTAAGAAATGGTAATGAAAGGGCCAAATACCTAATGAAATATCCTTATGAGAAATAGTAATGAAAAAGCGAAGGAGCCTAATGAAATATCCTAATGAAAAGTCTAAGAAATGGCAATGAAAAGGTGAAGGAGCCTAATGAAATATCCTAATGAGAATTCTAAGAAATGGCAATGAAAAAGCGAAGGAGCCTAATGAAATATCCTAATGAAAAGTCTAAGAAATGGCAATGAAAAAGCAAAGGAGCCTAATGAAATATCCTAATGAAAAGTCTATGAAATGGCAATGAAAGGGCCAAAGAGCTTAATGAAATATCCTCATGATATCTCATTATTCTTGCCTATATCTTATGAAAGATTCCAGTGATAAATTGAATGAAATAGATGGGCAATCCTAATGAGATGCCTTTCATAAAACCTGTGGCAGTATACACATTGCCTCTTGGACAGTTGTCATAGATTAATCATAAAAGTGGTAGCCACCAGTCTACATAGACCGGGACGCAAACACTCAAACGTGGACCCTCTGTCGCGTCTACCTCGGGAAATTAATGCTTATACCTCTCCTATCCGAGACGCATCATCGCCAATACACATTAAGGTGCCTGATGTAGCAGAAAACTATTCTCCGGCCCACAAAGTGGGAATGTCCATCTTCACATTGTCGGACGTTCTAGAAGAAGGGCCCCACACATTTCCCGAAGTTTACACGACTCACATCGAACCTTCTTCCAAGCCTGATAGTTCTTTGAAAAAGGGATTACGACGAAGCAAGATTTTCCTATGAAAAAGGCGAGCGAACCTCCAGGCTATATTCATACCCAAATGGCAGATGTGGGAAGAACGAA
>NW_001889914.1:64732-72648 GCF_000143565.1 Laccaria bicolor S238N-H82
TTAGTCAGGTCATGATGTAAGTTGAGAATGTATTGAGACAGAATAGTAGATATTAATATGAATGGCTTCCTCTGGCTTGAAAGCCAACTTGGGCATGATGTGAAAAGCTGATGATGTGGCAATAGCAATCAATATGTAAAGTCATGTCAATCCTTAAGCCATATCCACATGGACCTAGAACTATGACTTGAGATAAAACAGTAGCTATCAATAGGAAGGCATAGAATAGCCTTTCTTGACATGAAAGACAACTTGTACATGGTGTCAAAAACCAATGCTGCAGCAATGGCAATATGTAAAATCATGTCAATCCTTTAACCTCATCCCCATAACCTATACAGAGTCAAGGACACTATAAACCATATGTCAACTACAAACTTTTGTAGCCTCAAAAAGCAGACACTACAAACTTTTGTAGTCTAAAAAGCAGACACTACAAACTCTTCTAATAAAAAAGCAGACACTACAAACTTGTGTAGTCTAAAAAAGCGGACACTACAAAATTTTCTAATGGAAAAGTGCAGACTACAAAAATTTGTAGTGTGGATAACCTTTTAACCTAACCCTAACTTTGTAGTCTAAGTCTAAGCTTTTGTAGTCTAAGTCCGACTTTTGTAGTCTTTTGTAGTCTATATCTGACTCTTGTAGTCTTTCAGTGTCAATTGCTCTGTCAGGGAATGCACCTTCCTTTTTTGGTCATTTTTCCCATGATACAATATTTGCTGCCATTTCATTTAGCTTTCTAAATGTGTTGGAATCATGTTATTTGGTTTTGTTTTCATGGAGAAAAATGCAAAAAACAAAAAAAACATGGCACTTGGAAGAATCTTTTACATCATATATTCACAACAGGAGCACTTCACAACATAATTCAAACAGATTCAGGAAGCTACAGTGTAGGGCTACAACTTTCGTTTTTTGACCATTTTAGGAAATTGGTCATGTGATCACCCTCCCAACAACCCATGTGATACATATCATCATTATTATCTAGTTTTGGTAATGAAGGTGCCAGGGAGTCTAATGAGAAGTAATGAAATCGTCAAGGTGCTCAATGAAATATCCTAAAAGAAATGAAAGGACCAGATGCCCCAATGAAATCTCACAATGAAAAATCTGAGCCTAATGAAATATCCTAATGAGAAATGTAAGAAATCATAATGAAAGTGTCAAGGAGCATAATGAAATATCCTAATGAAAGCGCCAAGAAGCCTAATGAAATATTCTAATGCGAAGAGCCTAATGAAATATCCTAATGAAAAGTTTAAGAAATGGTAATGAAAGGGCCAAATACCTAATGAAATATCCTTATGAGAAATAGTAATGAAAAAGCGAAGGAGCCTAATGAAATATCCTAATGAAAATTCTAAGAAATGGCAATGAAAAAGCGAAGGAGCCTAATGAAATATCCTAATGAAAAGTCTAAGAAATGGCAATGAAAAAGCGAAGGAGCCTAATGAAATATCCTAATGAAAAGTCTAAGGAATGGCAATGAAAAAGCGAAGGAGCCTAATGAAATATCCTAATGAAAAGTTTAAGAAATGGTAATGAAAAAGCGAAGGAGCCTAATGAAATATCCTAATGAAAAGTCTAAGAAATGGCAATGAAAAAGCGAAGGAGCCTAATGAAATATCCTAATGAAAAGTCTAAGGAATGGCAATGAAAAAGCGAAGGAGCCTAATGAAATATCCTAATGAAAAGTTTAAGAAATGGTAATGAAAGGGCCAAATACCTAATGAAATATCCTAATGAAAAGTCTAAGAAATGGCAATGAAAAGGCGAAGGAGCCTAATGAAATATCCTAATGAGAATTCTAAGAAATGGCAATGAAAAAGTGAAGGAGCCTAATGAAATATCCTAATGAAAATTCTAAGGAATGGCAATGAAAAAGCGAAGGAGCCTAATGAAATATCCTAATGAAAAGTTTAAGAAATGGTAATGAAAGGGCCAAATACCTAATGAAATATCCTTATGAGAAATAGTAATGAAAAAGCGAAGGAGCCTAATGAAATATCCTAATGAAAATTCTAAGAAATGGCAATGAAAAAGCGAAGGAGCCTAATGAAATATCCTAATGAAAAGTCTAAGAAATGGCAATGAAAAAGCAAAGGAGCCTAATGAAATATCCTAATGAAAAGTCTATGAAATGGCAATGAAAGGGCCAAAGAGCTTAATGAAATATCCTCATGATATCTCATTATTCTTGCCTATATCTTATGAAAGATTCCAGTGATAAATTGAATGAAATAGATGGGCAATCCTAATGAGATGCCTTTCATAAAACCTGTGGCAGTATACACATTGCCTCTTGGACAGTTGTCATAGATTAATCATAAATAGTGGTAGCCACTAGTGCTATGTATGATTTCTAACCCTGGTGCGTAAGTGGAGAAAACCGCGCCCCATGCAGCTAGTCTTCTGTTGGAATTTTCGTAAGTTCTCGCCCACTGAAGAGCAGCGTGATCTGTAACAAGCAAGATTTTTTCGCCCTTGATGAAGGGTTGAAATTTGACGAGTCCTTCTTTCGCGCCTAATGCCTCTCTTTCCGTTGCTGAATAATGCGTTTCTGCAGGTTTGAGGGATCTGGACCAATAGCTGATGACCCTTTCTACGTGGACTATAGTGTCGTCGAATGTAGCCCCCCATTCCTGTTGAGCTTTGTCGTCAGCCAGAGAGCTAGACAAGCTAATTGGAATCTTCGGCACTGGCTCACCTGCGTCATAGGCTTTCCTCAGGCGCTCGTAGAGACGGGTACCCTGGAGGTCCTTGATTGCTAATGGTTGCACTTGCTGCAGAGCACAGCCGATCGCGACTTCTGAGGCATCTGTGTAGAGACGATAAGGCAGCCCCTCGATGGGATGTCCCAGTATGGGAGCCTTCTGAAGGGCATCTCTAGCATCCGAAAAGGCACGTTCATGTTCCTCCTTCCACTCCCATTTCCGACCTTTCTTCAATAGTCCAAAGAGAGGAGAGCAAATGTCGGCATAGAATGGTATGAAGTCAGAGAAGTATACGATCATGCCCAGAAAGGTTTGTAGTTCTGAAACCTTGTTCGGGCGATGAAGTTCGGCGATAGCTCGTACTTTCTCAGGAGGTCTTTACCATCCCCCACGTAATCCATATGGACTCCACTGGACTCCACTGGACTCCAGTGGATTCCAGTGGCCCTCTTACCAGGCCAGATTGGCTGGCAGAATGCCCAGTCCACTGGAGTCCAGTCCAGTCCAGTCCAGTCCAGTCCACTGGACTCCCACTGGACTGCCAGCCACTTTCCTGAGTCCAGTCCCAGTCCAGTGGACTATGAGTCCAGTCAGAGTCCAGTGGAGTCCAGTGGATTCCAGTCATTCCAGTATATTATTATTATTATATATGAATACTACTAAAAAAGCGAAAATAGACTATACAATAAACTTACATTTTAATGATCAATGAAAGGAAAGGTTATAATTTACATATAGTGTGGGTCAGTGATAGCTGCAATAAGGATTTATGATTTTGTTCAGTCTGCGGGGTGAGGTCACGTGACTTACTTGAGGGCGTGCCATATCGTCACGTCTCCTGTTTGCGGCATGGTCACACCTCCGTGACCATCCCATTCCCTTCCACCACCACCACCTATATCACTGCCCACGCCAACGCCGCCCACGCCAACTCCGCCCACGTCAACGCCGCCCACATCAACGCCGCCCACATCAATGCCGCCCACGCCAACGCCGCCCACGCCCATGCCCACGCCAACGTGGAAGGACAGGCCAAGAACGAGGGACGGCGCCCATGACGTGTCAACGTCATGGGCCAAGGGTATGTCTGCCCCACCACCCCAATGCCCCGTACTCACCACGACAGGCGCCAGCGGCACGCAACAACAAAAACAACACACGAGGAGGCCAACGACACACAAGAACGACGACACGAAGACGACAACACACGACGACGACGACACGCCAGGACGACGATATGCGAGGACGACGACGACGCGCGAGGACGACAACACACGACGACGACGACGACTACACGCCGGGACGACGACACACGACCACGACCACGACACGCGACCGCGACGGCGACGACTAACACGCCGGGACGACGACACGCGACGACGATGACGAACGAGCGCCGACGAAAACGCCGCCCCCACCACACCCGAAAAACGACGAGCGCCCGCCAGCGCTGAACGGCGACGAGGCCCCTTCACTCTCTCCCCCTTTCCTTGCTCCTCTCTCCCCCCCTCCCTTTCCTTCCCCCTTCCTTGCTCCCTCCCCCCTCTATTCATTCCTCTCTTCCCCCTCCTTTCCCTTTCCCTCCCTTTCCCTTTCCCCTCCCTTTCCCTTTCCCCTCCCCTTCCCTTTCCCCTCCCTTTCCCTTTCCCTTTCCCTTTCCCTTCCCCCTCCCTCCCCCCTCTGTAACATAAAATCTATGTAAATTTAATTAATTTAATTAATAAATATACTTCAATTTTATTTTTTGTTTTTAAGTCTAAGTTCAGGAATTCTGGATTAACTTAGGTCTGTGGCAGTCCAGTCCAGTCCAGTTTTGTGTTGGGAGAGTCCAGTGGAGTCCAGTCCAGTCCAGTTTTGTGATTTGCAGTCCAGTCCAGTCCAGTCCAGTCCAGTTTTGTGCTTGCAGTCCAGTGGAGTCCAGTGGAGTCCAGTTTTGTGCTGGGAGTCCAGTGGAGTCCAGTTTTGTGATTGGCAGTCCAGTCCAGTCCAGTCCAGTGGAATCCAGTGGAATCCAGTGGAATCCAGTGGAGTCCATGTGGATTATGTGGGGGATGGTAAAGTATTGCTTTCTCAGCATGTGTTGAGAGACCTAAGCAGGAGACTTTGTGACCGAGGAGTAGTATGGAATCATAGAACATATGGCACTTCATTGGTGACAGAGTGATTCCAGCGCGCTCAATGGCCCCTAGAACTTTGTCCAGATGAACGATGTGGTCTTCAAAGGATTTGGAATAGACCACTATGTCGTCGATGTAGACTAGACAAAAGAGCCAAAGGTATGGTGCCAGAATGTTCTGCATTACACGTTGGAATATCGATGGGCCATTGCGTAGACCAAAGGGCAGGCGTCGGAATTGAAAGAGGCCTCTGTGTGTCCGGAATGCCGTTTTTTCTATGTCTTCTTCGGCCATTTCTAGTTGTGTAAACCTGGAAAGCGCGTCCAGAGAAGAAAGCACCTGTGCTCCAGAAAGTGAGGCGAGTATCTCAGATTGACAAGGAATAGGGAATTCGTCTGGTACCGTGGCGGCGTTCAGTTTGCGGTAATCCACGCAGAATCTAGCCTTGCCGTGATGGTACGCAATGACTACTGGGGCGCTCCAGGGGCTTTTCGATGGTTCGATAACCCCTTGCTCAAACCACTTGTCAATTTGTTTGTCGATTACCTGGCGTTTGGCTGGAGAACTGCCGTACATTGGAACCGAAATAGGTACTTGTCCATCCATTGTCCTGATGTGTACTCTACTTGGATATTGGCCCAATCTTCCGTCGAACCCAAATGCCTTCTCGTGCGACGATAGCATTCGCCAGGCGTCGTCTTGAAGGTGTCCCGGCAACGATCCTACATCCAATAATTCTCTCATTTGGCTAGAGGGATAAACAGTGGGGTCCGGCATCGCGGCAGTCTTCGGTCCATAGTCTTCTGCTTCTTCTGCGTTGTCCTCACTAGCTGCAGCGATGATAGCCGCCAGGGCGTCTGCTTTGTCAGCCATTTCCTGCCATTGTTTCGAGTCGCTTGGAGTATCGAAGTACTGCGCGGGGTCCGCTATAGTGGCTAACACTTCCCCTTTCCTTATGAAACGAGGTTGAGAGGAAGGATTTGCAACTGGCACTTGGGGGTTCTTTGACGATATAAGGACGTTGGGTATCAGAAGTACGTTATCGTTCCCACAAGCGAGCATGTTTTTCTCAACGAACCATTCCTTCTCGTCGTCGAAGTAGCCTACTACGTCAACTCTGCACGACTCGTGTGGGCGAATGCGGTAGTCTCTTGCTGCTTTGATAAGGTGAGCGTCCTCCAGTGTTTGTCGTTTCTTGCGCTGCCTTTTTGTCTTAGCTCGTTTATGAGTCTTGGCTTTCACGAAAGACGAGATATGATGAGCGCTTTTCCTTAGTCGATCAAAGTCGTTGGTCCGATTCACTCCCCTTGCCGGTACAGAGTACGGGGTGCCTGCGAAGTGAAGGAATGATCCCTCCGTCACTGATCTGGAGACGTGGATCTCGTAGTTGAGGTGGTAGTCCTCTCCTAGCAAAATCGGCACTGTCATGTTGGGGACAACGTATGCCTCCGCTTCAGTCTCTAGAATCGTCCCATCCGCAGCCCAGGCTGTAAGAATTGACCAAAATGTGGTGCATTAATCCCATTTTGCCTATTTCACAGACACTGGTTCCACCCAGTATTTCCAAAAGTCTGGGTTCCATTCCATGGGGGAAACTGGGGGAAAAATGGGCATTTCCGCCCAGAATTTGTTTGATCCATACAATTACAGCAATCAAATGTAATTCCGCGTGGTTCCTGGTTCTACCTCTTCTATATATATATTTCCGCAGGGTTCTCCCATCAAATATGTTTCCCCTCTTCTATAAATATATTTCTGCAGGGTTCTCCCATCAAATATGTTTCCCGTGAGTTTATTATTAGCCAGACAGGTGTCATCTCCATTGATGTACTTACCTTTCGTTGTTTTGATACACGCATCAAAAACAGCCGCAGTATGTCTTCCTCATGTCAATGATCATTTGATAAGTTTTCCGCATTCTTATGTTTTTATTTTATTTACTTTTGGTCTCTCTCTCTGGCATCTACCGCACTAATCAATCACTTTTAGGTTCCGAAATGATCACCCTCGGCTTTTGTTCATTTGATATGTTTTTCACGTTGGTATTTGATATGTTTTTTTTTAGTTTTTTTTTTGGCCCTCCCATTCCTCCCGGCATAACCCGTGCACACCACGTATTTTCGACATGGATAGGCCATCGTCGTATCCCTCCTGCACTCATTTTAGAGTGGAAGATCACGCAAAACAGCATTTGCGTCTACACTGAAGTTCGCTGCACTGTCACGTGATGGTTCAACTTGTCCAATCCATGCTCGAGTTTAAGACGTCACCCTCGTACACCAAGAAATTATTAGACATACACTAAGTACATTATAAGAGATATGTTGTATATATGAGGAATGTCCAAGATTGTAACAAGAAAAGGGAAATATGACGGCAAGAAGATCAGTTGAGAAAAGTCAAGTTTCAAAAAAAAATACTTGTGAACATGCCTCACGGCGCTCTATTTGCCTGACAGAAACTGAAGTGGCGGGGCCCTCGCCAGGTTGATCAATGTGAGTAGCAATGGTCTCGAGAACGCGATGTGTGAATGGTAAACTAGTTTGAGGGCGCGGCTTGGCTGGATTGTCTGTCAGCTCCTCCTGTATACAATCCACGACCAGAGACAAACCTTTTAACCATTTGATCCAATACCCATACGACTTCCTCAACAGCCGCTACCCAACCTGGGTCTCGAGCGCAATCTTTCAAGCCCTCCGCCCACCACACGAGCGTCGCCATCACGGTAAGGAATGCGTTCCTCCCGTGTTTGTTCACAACCGTCCAACCGCCATCTCCCCCTGAGGCCAATCGATGCGAGGCGTTTAATGCGCCGTCGACGCCCACAACCTCGCGCCAAATTGGCTGCAAGCCCTTCCACCACTTCCACCACTGTTGCTCAAATGCGCGCGTATCAACAACCTTTGGTTGCACCTTTCGTCCTCGAGCTACCCACCACGCTACTTCTGACGGCCTGTTAGTAGGCTTGAACCCCTCAGAACGCGAACCTGCTTGGAAGGAAGTATGGCTTTCGAGTTGAACGTACGAGTTGACGGCTGTAGTGAAATGGGTGCCGAGATCCTTGGCCGTGAGAAGGTCA
>NW_001889914.1:73135-74146 GCF_000143565.1 Laccaria bicolor S238N-H82
CTCTCATCGTCACCGTCGTCGCTGTTGTCGCTCTTGCCATCGTCGGTGGGAGGCTCCTCAGCGCCGGAATCAGATGGATTCGACCCATCGGACGTAACTGCCGAGCTCTTCCCCTTCTTTGATATCTGTGCCCTCTTTGCCTTCTTTGCCGGATTCTTTGTACTTTTCCCAGCCTTTCGCTTGTGTCGTGTTTTCAAGTCCGCGGAGTGGGAAGTCGGGGCAGAGGGCATAGGCAAGGGTGTCGGTGACGGCGGGGTAGATGGAGGCGGAGAGTCTGAAGCGAATGACGTTGATGGTCCTGCAGTGGGGGGTTCAGCGGATGGAATGAGTGCGCGTGCGCGTTGCTGTTCCGTAGCTTGTAGATAGTTAGCAATGACAAAAGAACATGCGATAGGAGACTTACTGTAACAGGTCGAAACAAAACCCAAAAACGCTCGCTTAGCGACATCCCACTTCTCCTTCTCGGCGAAGGGCCAAAGCTTTGGTGACGGTGCGAGGTTACAACCATGGTGGATACTAGTCAAAGCTCAATCGCGTGAATGTTTCGTGATGAAAACACAACGTACCCAATTATGTTCAGCTGACCCTTTTTCTTCGGCTCAGGTCCCCCAATCAACACCAACAAGTTCATGCCGATCGCCTCTCCTATGATCTGAATGAGCGGTCCCAAAAGGTTAGGAAGGCGATCAAGAACTCTGAAGAGTATCAGTCGGCGCGAGCCAGCCGTTGTCAAATTAAATGTACATACTCTTGAGCAGCCTCAGGATCCATCAGCCCCTCCTCTCCCTCCAAATTTTCGAGGCGCTTCTTGTGTTCAAGATGTTCCTGCTGTACTATCTCCTCCCAGCGCTGGCGTTCGGCATCGTCGAGTCGTTTGAATGCCGCCATTTTGAACTCATTGTGAGCAGAGGCAAGTAAGTTTTTGGGTTTTCCGCTCTGCTTGAACTCCGCGTCGAAGGTGGCTTTCATTTCAGGAAAGTGCACCTTGGTCCATGCCTCCCATGGCGCGCT
>NW_001889914.1:74196-88445 GCF_000143565.1 Laccaria bicolor S238N-H82
GATGTAAAAAAATTTATTTTACTTACTTATAGTAAGGACAATGTATTCTAATGGTATAATAGTCATTAATTCCATTCCATGGAATCCATATGGACTGCTCCATGGAATCCATGTGGATATGCCTGCATTCCATATGGAATTTGATGGAATCCATATGGAATGGTGTTGGAGTCCATATGGAATTAATCATTCCATGACCATTCCAGCATCATTCCATATGGAATCCATGATGTCCATGGAATCAGAAACTGGCTGTGTCCTCAGCCAACATTGATTCCATGGATTCCATATGGAATTCTTCATGGATTCCATGGATTCCACATGGATTCCATATGGATTATACCGGGGAAGGTAAAGACCTCCTTGATGATTGAAGGCCTTCTGCCCAAGGCATCCTTTTTTTTTTTTCACAGCCTGCGGCTGGACTAACTAACCAGGTCCTGGTACGGAATTCCCGGGCCGGCACCCCCTTGGCATCGAGTTCAAATTAATCGCCGATCGCGTCGTAAATACAAAAAGAAACTACAGACTGTTAGGAAGGATAGCGGTACTACAGCCAAGGTCTCCGAAAGGTACGTTCATCCAGTTCCTCCGCTTTCTATCAGCATCAAGTTCTGACATTCAACGGGTAGATGTGATCCATTGTGGCTTATGGAGAAGGCCAAAGAACAATTTATGAAACTTACACATGGCACTCTGTATACGTATCTCGACGAGATCGCCCAATACTGCATCGCCAACCCTGAAGAGGCCCTGGGCTTCTGCGTGTTGATGGAGGAACAGTGGAATGCATTTATGATGGAAGTTCAGGGGGTGCTCGGAGATATATTGCAAATTTATGGATGCGGAGACATCTGGAAAAAAGCAGACATGGTAGCCCGCGACATCAGGCACGTTGTGAGCCTTGTTGAGGAGATCCATATGCAGGCAATGAGTTCCGTCGATGACATCGCAGATTGGCGTTCCAGCGGCATTTTCGGTTATCAGATCTGTCCCAAAGGCGCCAAGGTGGTTATCTAGTTTGTATCTAGTCAAATCTTATTCTTTTGTACCTATCTGAACGACCCTACTTACCTACTTGTCTGTTTATTGCTGATGTGGATTAACCCACAGATTTTGGTCTGAGGTCGCCTGTATAGTTAGTAAGCCACAAAAATAAAGTTCGACTGAGCATGTAGTCAAGACTCGCCTTGTCGAAAACCCCCATCGTCCATCCCAAATGGCCAAGCGCTCACTCAAACCCAAACCTTACAAACCCAAGTTCGTCGACACCGGCAACAATCTTGGCAAAAGGCGCCGTGAGGTATGATCGTGTTGAATTTCAAATGGCACCGGACCCTGACATGAGATTGATCGTTAGATCGCTGCCCAAGCCAAGTTAGACGAGATTGCTGCCGCAAAACGGCACCGCAAGTGGGAGCAAAAAGACGTTTTGAAGCAGCTCTTGCCTAGCTTTGTTGCTGCTTCCAAGGAGGGCCAAGTCACTGCTTATATGTCTCGCGCTTGTTTGGTGTGGTTCCTTCGCTTTCCTGAGCCTGCAGATGAGGAGGTTTTCGTCAATGAAGAGTTCAAAGATGACCCAGCGTACGAGGAATACATTCGGGAAGCGCGTCGTAAGGCAAGTTCACTCATTCATTGTGTGTTGCGCACGCTAGCTGAACCGCTTCGAAGTGGATGCGCGGGAAGCTCTCCTGGATGTGTGGGAGCTTCGCGACTAAAGAGGATGGTCCAAAGCCTGAGAAACCCGTTTGGGTGCTGGAGTTGAACTTGGCAGCGCAGGGGATTCTAAGCAAATTAGAAATACCTTGGAAATGGGACCCTGAGGCATTGGCGGCGTTGGAGGCCCTAGAGAAATGTGTGGCTCCATGCAAGAGGTAAAGAACGGTCTCTGTAGCCTTACAAACTGTTTGTAATTTGAACTAGAAACCGTTTGTAACACTACTTGATTAGATTAGTGACTTTAAACATTAGAAACCATTTGTAATGCTTATAACGTGATAGATAGATCTAGATTGATCTAGCCGTCTTTTGTTGATATCACCTTTTCTCATCCATGAGGGGTAAGGTACTAAGGCCCAGGGGCAAGGCCAAACGTTATGTTGTCGTGCGTGACTCTGACGACGACGACGAACGTCAGGACATATCTATCCCACAATCTCGGACTGTCTGCATCTCTGACAGTGGACATCGCATTATTCAAACCCCTCTTTCTCCACAAAAAGCTACATCTGCCGCTCGTTGCAGTCCATCCCCTCAGTATGAGTGGAATCCAAGTACCGAATACGACAACGTAGAAGAGACGACTCTTGATTTGGGAGGGGGAACTGTAGCCGAGAAGGTCGCGGCTAAACGGTATCCAACCTCGGTAAGTTTTCACATGTCCACCGCATATTGTTACTAATTTCACAATGTTCAGGACGCCCCTCTGCGTGAGTGGGCCGGAGCTACACCCCAAGACCCTGGTTATCGAGAAGAGTATTTGTTGGAAATGTTGAGGCTAGAGGGACGGGGAGACAGGTTGACGGATGACTATATGTCTTGCTACACAGGGGGGGGCGTCTACCGTTGCGATGATTGTATGGGCCGTTTGAGAGAGTGCCTTGATTGCTGCTTGAAGCGTCATGAGCACCTCCCCTTGCATATCATCCAGGTTTGTTTCTATCATTCTGACTTTCTCAGTTCTTATTAGCTTTTAGAAGTGGAACGGTATTTTTTTTGAGAAGATCTCGCTCAGATCGATGGGGCTGCGAGTTCAGCTTGGACACGTCAATTCGACTTGCTTGCTACCCCAGCCTGGCCACAAGGACTTCACAGTCCTCCAGACCAATGGCCTCCACTACGTGGCTGTGGACTTCTGTGGCTGTGACCAAAGGGTTATCTCCAATCGGCAGCAGCTCCTCCGCGCAGAATGGTTTCCCGCGACAATCCATCAACCACAGACGTGCGCAACATTTCGGCTTCTGGAACTCTTCCACGTCATTACGCTGTCAGAAAAACTCTCCGGTCACGAATTCTACAGGGCCCTCGAGTTCCTCACTGATAACACTGAGCTCGAGATTCCTAAGGTAAGTTTGGTATGCATTGTAAGATTCCGGTCACTTACAAGTCTGTTAGACTCGATATAAGTCCCTCATGCGCATGATTCGTGAGTTTCGCCACCTGAAGCTCATGAAGCGCCATGGGCGAGGGAACTTTGAGCACGGCATCACTAGTACAGCTCGCGGGGATCTGGCTACCCTTTGTCCAGCATGCCCGATACCCGGAGTCAACCTTCCGGAAAAGTGGGAAGATGTTGGAATAGAATGGAAGTGGGCATCATCTCTGTTATTTCAGTAGAGCCGAGCTGATTAGTGAATGTTTCTCAAGGTTTCTTTACGTGCTCATAATTGCCATGGACGCGAATTTTCGCTTGAAGAATCTGATGCGCTCGAGCCTCAAGAAGGACCCTGGATTACATACAGGGTTTGCGTACTTCCCTGAAGACGCGCCGTACCAAAAACATATTTTAAAGTATGCCACCCAAAAGGATGTACGTAGTGCTCTCGTTTACTCGGTGCGGGTATTGATTTTATTAAAGATTAGCACCTGCAGTGGCTTCAAGACGTTGGCAAATGCAGAGACACAATTCTCGGCCGGTTTACGCTCAACCGGCGTAGGAATGTGCCTCTGCGCTAGACATGAAATCATTCGCCCTGGGGGCGTGGGAGACCTTCAGAAAGGCGAACGGTATGTACCTCTTGAGTTGAGCCAATATGCCGGAGCTGATTTCCACTGACTTAGGTACTGCAATATGGATTTCGTGTTACTATCTGCCCTCGCTCCGCTCCTCGTCGCTTCGGTTTTCATCTCCTACGACATCGCTTGCCAATTCAAGCTTGGCTTCGAAACACGAATGCCCAAGTTACCGAAGGGTTTACATATTCCGCCGGACGTACAGCTCGACTGGGGCATCCCTAAGTGTCACTGCCCCATGCATAAGGTGCCTTGCCAGGCGCCCCATTCGCTAAATTTCAAGCCTGGTGTGGGCCGCACTGATGGTGAGGGAATTGAACGGAGCTGGGCCGAGATGAACCGTGTCGCGAATAGTACGAAGGAAATGGGTCCCGGGTCACGGCACGACACACTCGATGACCACTTTGAGCACCACAACTTTAGGAAGTATGTTTCGCTCGGTAAGTAATTCATGGAGCTTCGATGATCGATTATATGCTGACTACATTTTCAGGAAGGACCTTACATAGCCGCTTAACTCTTGCGATACCTGAACAAAAACGTCAACAAGCCATTTTCGACGACTTTTGTTCATCGCTCAAGGAGAACGGGCTGGAGGATAAATGGTTGAAGATGGTCTTAGAGTGGGAGAAAGACCCAAAGAAGCCGAATCCGTACATCTCGGTGGTAACCCGTACGTTTTGTCGCCATCTCTTATCAAGTAAATGCTTAACTGAGTGGTTTTAGATGCCTCCCAGACCGAAGTGAAAAAACAGCTTCTTGAGGAAGAAAAGCGCGCGGTGACTGCTGGCGTGCCTCAACTACACGATACCGGGCCTACAGGGTTCATCTCAATGGGCCTGGTTGTTGAAGAATCTCAGTAAGCCGTCTATTCTGCTCCTCATTAAATATATATGCTAATTGTGTACAAACATCTAGGCGGCGGATTATTTGGGATTCTAGGCACTCAGCCGAGCTCACGACAAACCAGGATAATGAACTGCAGCGCCGTCGTCTGCTACTTCTACGCCACGTCAAGCAGTTCCGTAACCTACAGGCTATCTACATGCCAGCTGCCACCATAATGTTGAACAAAGACGAGGCATCCCAGCAGGCGCTACCCGAAGCCAACCGCAGGTCATCAGAAGCCGAATTCCAGCTTCTTTGGCTTCCCTCGTCGCTTCCTGCCGACCATCGTAAACACAACTGCAACGCGAACTTGGTCGAAATCGAAGTCAAATTGCGTGAGGCGCAGTGTCACGACGCCCTGGACAGGATACGCAGTTTGCAACGTGGGCGGCTGTCTTTCATCGGATTCCGCAACCGCAACATTCGTGGACAGAACCCCAACACCAGGGCAAAGGAGACCCTTGACCGACTTGAGGACAAGACGAAAGCCATGGCGGTGAAATACATGGTGGCGAGATATGCATTGCTTGCGTTACAGGGTCCAGGAAGTTGGGAAAAACAATTGCGGCCGCTGATGCATGGGGATCTGACAACGCCAGATGGTCGAGAGATCAGCATCGAGATCCCAGGTGACACAGTGGGCCCTGACGGTCGGACATTGTCGAAGAAGAAGCGAAAGGCAGAGCGGCTGGATTTGGGGCAAGGAAAGAAGACTGTTTCATGGATCTGGACTACGGTAGGGGCGGTTGGCGATGATGACGATGCCGTGCTTCATGAAGGTAAGCAGCCGTCAATACGACAGGATTTACAACCGCTGATTAATTGCCAGCGGTGCGGATTGAATGGGCCAAAGCCCGTGCACGGTGCTTGCGCTGGACAGAAGAAGTCCACTTGCTCAAGGAAGAGATGCGGAGGGTTCGGAAAACCCTGGAGTGGAAAGCATCGTGGTGGGATGCTCGGCAGCCTGGCTGGCAAGCTTTGGATAAGCCAATGGGGGAGGGAGTAAGGGCGTATGCAAGCCGGCAGGCGAGCATCCAGAGAGCCCTGCACGCACAGTTTACACGCCTGTGGGACACGCCGTGGACGCCTATAGTGAGCGCGGATGAAGCCAATGAAGGCCCTGGGTGTGGCATTGACCCTGTGCTTGAATCCCTGGCGGAATGCGACGAGGATTAGTGTTTTTTTGGTCCCCATTGAATATATCTTGTTATTTACAGTTGTTTATTTCTAAGGCTATGACATCCAAGGTCTGGTCCTCCAATCCATCAATCACTTCCCCCCGACGGAGGCGGAAAGTGTTCAAGAACAAGCATTAATATGTCAACATATATCTGATATATTTTATTCAACTTCTATAGTGGAGGAACAAGTGGGAGATTCGAAAAACCATCAGAGCTCCAAAATGGGAGATTGTTTGATATTGTTTGCTTCTAAGGCCACGACATACAAGATGAATCCATCAATTTCCACTGATGCTGGAATAACAGGAGCATAAAAAAACAACGGAAAGGACAAAATATTATCTGTATTCCAGAAGGGGAGACTAATTTCAACTAAATACAGTAAAATGAGAAACCAGAATGACCTGCATAGACCCAGCTGGGTGCAGGCACTCCCTGAGTAATAGGGAAAACTGCATTATCCCAGGGAATAAGGCATAGGCCTACAGCCAAGGGTGCCATCCGTGGATTCCATGATTACTGGGATACGCACGAAGCCTTTAATGTGAGTACCTGTCTCAGTCAGTTGAAAAATCTGCATCTGATAGCCCTGTTGAAGAGGTGGCCGATTCTTCAACGACAAGTAGAGTTCTTTGGAGATCAACGTGATGACAGCGCAGGAGTCAAGGCGAAGGTCGATCTCGGGGTTGCTTGCTGTCGCTAATCGCCCTCTGGTGGATAGCACGGAAACGCCCACGGCAGAAGCTCCTGGTTTCGTGACTCTAGCTTTGGGCACACGGACTCGTCTTAGTGGAGCTGGTGGCCCTGGTATATCGTGGAAGGGAAATGTGAAGTCTTTACTCGCGCTTGATGACTCTTCTGACTTGATGCCTGTTGCGTGGAGGTTGTATGCGTAGCGTTGATCCATGGGGGCTTCGTGTACTGCGGGTGGAGGCTCCTCTCTCTTCGATTCGTCCATGTCTTCAAGAATGTAGCGGGAATCCGTCAACTTTGGCTTCGCTCGAGCTTCAGCATCTTCCTCGTCTTCTTCCTCTACCACAAAAGACCGTCGCCGGGGACGGTTAACTGAAGTGGGAGGGACTTCGTCGAAAATGCTTTCCAAGATGTGAGTTCCTTCCGTTAGTTTTGGGCTAAGTTTCACTTTTTCGTCCTCTTCGTCTAATACTTCTTCCATTGAAACAGTCTTCTTCGCGTAGGTCTTATGTCCATGAGAGTAGTGGTTCGATTGTCGAACTAGTGACATCACAGTTGCCTTATGAAAATCCTGATCCTGGGAGAAGGGGCTAGGCTCGTTTAAGTTGAGTAGTTGCTCCGCCACTTTGTTGTGGAGCAGAACTGCGTAGGCCGCACAATACTTCTCCTCTAATTCCGGTTCATCGTCTGAATGTCCGACTGAGAAGTGCACTGATCGATTCCTCGTTTCCAGGTAGACGTTCCAGTCTGGGCATTCCTTGTCCCAATGGTTCGGACTGCCGCACACTTTGCATGGGGAGGGGGGCTGTCTTCCCATCTTAGTGCAGACATGATCGTTCTGTTTGAATGGGTAGCCGCCCGGGGGAGGGGGTCATTGACGTTTTTGTAGGACTTGGTATACCTCTTTCAGAATACTCTCGTCTACAAGGGAGGGAATGGGGAGCGTAGCAGCAGAATCGTCGACTGGATCTGCCGTTAGCTCCGTAACATTTGCTCTTTTGTTAAATCGAGTTGAAGAGGTTGTTGCGCGGTCCGAAGCTAGCGTTCTGTCAGTCGATCCGGAAATCCCTATCCGTCGAAGCATGTATGCCAGGTTGTCCGCTGTGACGACTTGCGAATTCTCTATTCTAGAAGTATGTATTAATGCCCGCGAGTGTTCTGTAACTCTAGAGAACAACATGCTTGAAGAACGGATGCTATCGATGTTGATTACGGGACCCCATGATATAGGAGCCCTCTGCATCACGAGGAAAATTTCTAATGGTCCTCCCATGTCTCCATTAACTAGCATTCGCGTGTACATGATACGTCGGATGATAAACTTGCCCGGGTCTTCTCGCTCATGCCCTGCTTGCCGGAAAGACTGATTCTCGTAAGTAGCATTCATTTTCATCTGCCATGTACGTCCCAGATAACCTTCTTTTATGCCTCTCATGTAGGCAACATAGTGTGACCTCATGTATTCCTGTTGTTCATGAGAGCACATGGCGAACCACATGTGTACCGTAGAATCTTCTTTCAGATTCATCCACAACCAATAGCCGAGCGCTTGGGGTAAGTAACCTTTCATCGCGGCTAATTGCTGAATCTTCCAGAAATACTCGATGGCCATGTCGTGATTTCCATCCCAAGTCGGCAATTGTTCTAGCTTGATATCCGTCTTCACGGTAGGGATGAAATTTCCGTATGGTGCTGGAGGACGGTTTTCGTCCCAATCGGATCGACTAGAGGCGCGACTTCGAGTTCTAGATGAACTTGAAGAAGATGAAGGGGGATCAGGTGGTCCTCCTCCTCTACCGTATCTTCCTCGGGATCTCCGACTAGCAACTTGTCGTTCATTGTTCCTCGAGAAGCTGTGATTACCAGAGTTGGGGGGGGGGGGATCGTTGTCGGGCGGTCCTGAACTTCCTCCAGGATATCCTGGTTGCTCTTGGTCGGATTCGTGTTCGTCCGCTGAACCGGGAGCCTTTTGATTTCGAACTGATTCATCCGATTGACGAATTCTGCTTGTCCTTTCTGTAGTAGGCCGCGACGTGGTAGTCTGAGTTCTAGCCTGAAGAAGGCCTTGACCAGACGAGGGATTCGCCTCTTCGTGCTTCTGAGAGAGCATAGTGTGAAAAGACCGTACGGGCCCTGGAACTGTGTTCCATGGAGTCGAAGTGACAGGTTGAGTTGGTGGATTTGAAGGTGTGGAGTTCGTGATTGAAGGGTACGCAAATCCTGAAAATTGCATTCCGTCTGGGGAAAAGACTGGAACTTCATCGGTGCCGTATAGGAAGTTGTCCAAAGAAATTTGCCGGTTAGGTCCGGAGGTAGGAAAAGGTCCAGGATTACTTCCTTCGCCTTGTACGAACATATTCTTGGCAGACTTGAACGGCGTGCCACTACTCATTAAGGCTGAAGATTGCGGCAGCTCTAACTCGTCCGTTCCGGAAGCGAACTGAACGACTTTCGATCCTTTCCAAGGCGTCGTTAGTTGCTTCTTTTGCACTGTCGGTGGAGGATCGACTTCCTCCGGTAGTGCAAAGGAAGAAGCGGCCTTGTAACTCGTCCTAGCTGGAAAGTTGGCAATCGGCGATGAGGATTTTTGCGCTGGAGTCGTTAACCAAGGGGGAGCAGGGATGATACTTTCCCATTTCTCCTTCGTTTCCGTTAGTCGTCGTTGTGCATCTTGTGGAAGTTTTTGAGCGTGACGGGGAATCATACCGTGAATGTTCCGTAGCTTCTCGTCGACGTCTGGCAGTCCTGAGATGTACTTATGTATATCCGGATTGGTAGATACCGGAGAAGATGGTATTTGGATGTTCTGATACTCCTGTTGGTATTTAAGCATGAACTTTTGGGCTGCGCCCAATCGACTAGTTAATCCAAGCCACGCTGCATGTAATTGACTAGTAGTCTCAGCTCCTTCTAGGATTTCTAATATGGCATCGTCTGGGTCCACCTGAAAGTAGACATTCCGTTCTTCTATGAGTCCTGCCATGTGCTGAATGAAAACTTGAAGCTCATTTACAGTACGGCTTATTTGCTCGAAAAGAGGTTTATGTACCATGTATCGCTGAGTCGAAGCATCCGGGCCTCTGTCTATGACCTCGTCTCGAGCTAAAGACGGTTTCATAGCGTAGAATACTACCCTGGATTGAGTCGACTTCGAGGCTTCTCCCTCGTCACAGTATTCCAACCATAAGTTATACATTGGAGAGAGGGAGTAGCCGTTCTCCATTCCTCTGCGTGTGAACTGTGATACGCAGGGGGTCTCCTCCTCTTCTCCTGAATTAGCTGTGACGTCTATCTCGAAAGCCGTATCAGTGTTCACGCTAAAGGATGGTTGTTCGTTTGACGAGTGAAATTGAAGGGAACTGGAAGGAGGGGCGAAGAATACAGGAGCTCTCGCCGTCTCGTCCTTCGATTGAGATGTTGTCCGATCTGTCCTTTTCCCTTCCGCTTTGCTCAATACTCTCGTTGAGTTTTCTTTCGGCGTGGTCAGCGAACCTTCAGCCGTAATAGGACTGGTGGCGACTGTAGGAGTGGAAATAGCTTGGGAGATGGGTTTATGTAGACCGGGGGGTTGTTTACTGCCGTCGACTATGTTAAGTCGACGTGTGAGGGATGTCGCTGATGTTGAGGAGGACTGAGAAGAGATCCGAGGTTGTTTGCCGAACATATTTGAGTCCGAAAAAGAGTAAAATCCTTCGGGTTCTTCAGGGGTAGATGATGTGTTGTGAAGGGGCTCGGGTGTTGAAGGGGGTGAGGAAATTGTAGGGGAATCATTTCTTAGTACGGAAAAATAGTTAGGGGAATTGATACTCACCAGTTTGGTCGACGTGATCCCACAGTGTCCACCTTTGTGAGGGTTCAACTGCGTCTAACGTCGTGTATCCTGAAAGTCTGACGGTCTGAGGTGTGGAGACCCGAGGTGGGGTCGAGCTCTATCTCGGAACAGCCGGTCGTAAACACGTATCGATGTCTACGTCGACCGCAGACTCGATACCTGTTAGCCCTTGTCAAGTCAACCTTTCTGAGGGAACCAATTGCTCCGAACAACGCAAATCACCTAATACAGGGTTTAGAGGACTGTTAGTACAGTAGCTCGTATCCTGATGGATAGGTAGATGTGGTGAAGAAGAGATATCATATTTTCTGTAGTAATCAGTGAACTATGTACAACGTGAGAACTGATGACTAAAGAAATAAGGTTTCAAAATAAGGTGCAAGTGGAAAGTGCCGTGTACTCTACGATGGATGAGGGAGTCGAACGAATGAGTATCCATGGTATGTCACAGTATGAACGAGCCCTGTTTCGAAAGCCTATCCACTACTACAAATATCGCATTAAACCCATTTGACCAGGGTAAATTGACGATAAAATCCATGGAGATCGATTGATAAGGGCGGGACGGTATAGGGTTTGGTATCAGGTAACCGTACTTGTTAAAATTCGAGGGCTTCGTCTTCTGACAGACGTCGCACGCTTTGCAGTACTCTAGTACGTCTGCCTTCATCCTTTTCCAGTAGAATTTTTGGCTCAGATTCTGCCACAGACGTTCTGGACCTGCATGCGCTGATTCGAGGGGGTTTTCGTGGGCTTCCCTTAAGACAAGGTTTCTCTGTGTATGTGGGATGCACAGCCTCGGCTGGTAGCTTTCGTCTAGGAAAAATAGTAGTCCCCGTTCGTCCTTCAAGAATCGTCTGTTGTTTTTCCAGTTCTGTACGTCACGATCTTCGTCTTTCCATATTGCGCGGAATGACGGGTCCGTGTCGTAGCCTTTAACCCATTCCGTTATGAAACTTTGGTCCATTTCCACGTGAAGGTTTGGAGCCGGATTACTGGCGTCCCAATACTCTTCTCCCACAGGCAAGGTATCTAGTCCTTCTCCTTCCGAGTTAACGTCTTCGGGAATTTCCAAGTGCTGAGTGGTTTCTCCTGTACTTGCCGATCTGAATGCTGTCCATGCTGACTGAATGCCCTCTAGACATTCGTCGACACTCCAAGCTAGGAATGCTTCTCGTGCCGTCGAGTAGGTTAACGTTCTCTCTTGCGCCTCGGCCAAAGTCGAATCAGTGACGATCGAGGGGCTAGGATCTGAAGTGGGAGAAGTATGTTCAGGGGCCGCTCTATGGAGACGTGACAAAGGATCGACGTTCAAATGCACCCTTCCGGCTCGGTGTATTATCTCTAAGCCAGGTGCATAAGCGGAAAATATTGCCCCCCAGGCTGCGAGACGTCTATTGGCGTTCTCGTATGTGCGAGCCCACTGTAGCGCCGAATGATCTGTTATCAAGAGGACCGTTTCTCCTTCTATGTAAGGCTGAAACTTAACCAATCCTTCTTTCGCTGCTAACGCTTCTCTTTCAGTGGTGGAATACCTCGTCTCAGCCCCTTTAAAGGTTCTAGACCAATAGCCGATAACTCTTTCGACGTGGACTATTGAAGATTCAAAATCTTCCCCCCATTGGTCGTTATTTGGGCTATCCGCCGTTTTTGAACTGAGGGTCGTTGTTAACTTGGGCGGTGGCAGGCCTGCGTCGTATGCTTTCTTTAAGCGGTCGTAAGCCCTAGTTCCTTTCAAATCCTTAATTGCCATGGGCTGAATTTGTTGAAGTGCGCAACCTGCAGCCTCGTCGGAAGCATCCGTGTACAATCGGTAAGGTCGACCTTCTATGGGATGCCCAAGTACCGGACTGGATTGCAATGCGTCCTTTGCCGCTTGGAAAGCGTGTTCCTCTTCTGCCCCCCATTTCCAACAGGAATGCTTCCGTAGGAGGCTGAATAAAGGTGCGCAAATCGATGCATAGTAGGGAATGAAAGCTGAGAAATAAACTATCATGCCTAGGAACGTCTGGAGTTGCGACAATTTCTTGGGGCGTTCTAGCTCCAGAATGGCCTTAACTTTCTCTGTGTGAGTCGAGAGCCCTAGCCTTGAAACTTTGTGCCCCAGGAGCAGAATTGACCCATAAAACAGATGACACTTATTTGGGGATAAGGTGATTCCTGCCTGTTCTATGGCCTCTCACAAGTGGCTACCACCTTTATCATAAAACTAAGGCACTTGCCTGTAGAGCTGTGTGTATAAGTCCACAAGTTTTATGAAAGGCCTTTCATAGGTGTGTCCTGTGTCTTTCTTTCTCATAAAGGCTATGTCCTTCTCATAAGATATAGGCAAGGCCACAGAGTGCTTTTCATAATTAAACCTGTGCGCTTTCAATAGGTATTTCATTCACTGGGTTAGGTGTATTCATTGCCTTTTTCATAATTAATGGTGTGCACTTTCATTGAATATTTCATTAGGAATTTTGGGCGCTTTCATTGCTTTTTTCATAATTAATCCTGTGTGATTTCAATAAATATTTCATTCACTATGTTAGGTGTATTCAATGCCTCTATCATATCTAATGGTGTGCGCTTTCATTGAATATTTCATTAGGAATATTGGATGCTTTCATTGTACTTTTCATAATTAATGTTGTGCAATTTCAATAAATATCTCATTCCCTAGGTCAGGTGTATTCATTGCCTCTTTCATATTTAATGGTGTGCGCTTTCATTGAATATTTCATTAGGAATATTGGATGCTTTCATTGTACTTTTCATAATTAATGTTGTGCAATTTCAATAAATATCTCATTCCCTAGGTCAGGTGTATTCATTGCCTCTTTCATAATTAATGCTGTGCGCTTTCATTGAATATTTCATTATCAATTCTGGGTGCTTTCATTGTGCATTTCAATAAATATTTCATTAGCTAGGTTATATGTATTCATTGCTTCTTTCATAATTAATGATGTGCACTTTCATTGAATATTCCACAGCTTTCATTGGGATTTTTCATTGAGTATCTCAATATTTCATTCCAATTTCATATCTGCCCCCAGGGATATCATTATGATTTTTCATTATATTCCATGATAGCAATGAAATAGCTATTACGGTCCATCCAATGGGTCATTGGGAGGGTGGTCACATGACAAATTTCCAAAAATGGTAAAAAAACAAAAGTTGTAGCTCTTTACCATAGCTTCCAGAATCAGTTGGAATTATGTCCTAAAGTGCTTCCATTGTGGAGATATAAGGTAAAAGGTTTTCAAAAGCGCCACATTTTTTTTTGTTTTTTGCATTTTTCTTCATGAAAAGAACACTAAACAACATGATTTCAACAGATTTAGAAAGCTAAGAGAAGGGGCTACAACTATTGTATTGTGGGAAATTTCTCCCAAAAAGGAAGGTACATGCCCTAAAAGGGTAATTGACACTGACAGACTACAAAAGTAATTTATAGCCTACAAAGTTTACTAATAGACTACAAAAAAGACTACAAAAGTTGGACATAGACCACAAAGGTCAGACAAAGACTACAAAAATTAGTAGTGTCTGCTTTTCTCATTACAAAAGTAATAGTGTCCGCTTTTTGAGACTACAAAAATTAGTAGTGTCTGTTTTTTCAGACTACAATGGTTTGTAGTGTCCGCTTTTTGAGACTACAATGGTTTGTAGTGTCCGCTTTTTTCATTATAAAAGTTAATAGTGTCCACTTTTTGAGACTACAATGGTTTGTAGTGTCCGCTTTTTGAGACTACAAAAGTTAGTAGTGTCTGCTTTTTCAGACTACAATGGTTTGTAGAGTCCGCTTTGTTCATTATAAAAGTTAATAGTGTCCACTTTTTGAGACTACAATGGTTTGTAGTGTCCGCTTTTTTCATTACAAAAGTTAATTGTGTCCACTTTTCTGACATATAGTATGTAGTGTGGTTAGCTAT
>NW_001889914.1:88495-89710 GCF_000143565.1 Laccaria bicolor S238N-H82
ACTGATTCTGGAACTATGGTAAAGAGCTACAACTTTTGTTTTTTTACCATTTTTGGAAATTTGTCATGTGACCACCCTCCCAATGACCCATTGGATGGACCGTAATAGCTATTTCATTGCTATCATGGAATATAATGAAAAATCATAATGATATCCCTGGGGGCAGATATGAAATTGGAATGAAATATTGAGATACTCAATGAAAAATCCCAATGAAAGCTGTGGAATATTCAATGAAAGTGCACATCATTAATTATGAAAGAAGCAATGAATACATATAACCTAGCTAATGAAATATTTATTGAAATGCACAATGAAAGCACCCAGAATTGATAATGAAATATTCAATGAAAGCGCACAGCATTAATTATGAAAGAGGCAATGAATACACCTGACCTAGGGAATGAGATATTTATTGAAATTGCACAACATTAATTATAAAAAGTACAATGAAAGCATCCAATATTCCTAATGAAATATTCAATGAAAGCACACACTATTAAATATGAAAGAGGCAATGAATACACCTGACCTAGGGAATGAGATATTTATTGAAATTGCACAGCATTAATTATGAAAAGTACAATGAAAGCATCCAATATTCCTAATGAAATATTCAATGAAAGCACACACTATTAAATATGAAAGAGGCAATGAATACACCTGACCTAGGGAATGAGATATTTATTGAAATTGCACAACATTAATTATGAAAAGTACAATGAAAGCATCCAATATTCCTAATGAAATATTCAATGAAAGCGCACACCATTAAATATGAAAGAGGCAATGAATACACCTGACCTAGGGAATGAGATATTTATTGAAATTGCACAACATTAATTATGAAAAGTACAATGAAAGCATCCAATATTCCTAATGAAATATTCAATGAAAGCGCACACCATTAGATATGATAGAGGCATTGAATACACCTAACATAGTGAATGAAATATTTATTGAAATCACACAGGATTAATTATGAAAAAAGCAATGAAAGCGCCCAAAATTCCTAATGAAATATTCAATGAAAGTGCACACCATTAATTATGAAAAAGGCAATGAATACACCTAACCCAGTGAATGAAATATTTATTGAAAGCGCACAGGTTTAATTATGAAAAGCACTCTGTGGCCTTGCCTATATCTTATGAAAAGAACATAGGTTTTATGAGAAAGAAAACACAGGACACATCTATGAAATGCCTTCATAAA
>NW_001889914.1:89760-117786 GCF_000143565.1 Laccaria bicolor S238N-H82
ATTCTGCCACTTATGAATAGTTGCTTTTGATGTCAGGTCCATGGCTGCTTTTATACTTGCAATCTGTGATGTCTTTTCATATGAGAAGTCACTATCCTATCTAATCAAAGGGTGTGCTTCACATGAATCCTGGATAGACATTGAAAAACAGACAGGACCAACCACATATTTAACTCACTTTTGGTACCTTTAAATCAATCTACTCAAGGCTGACCCCAGTGGTGAAGGCTTGGAGAATGACAACTGGTCTTGGTATTGAAAGACATGACAAGTTGCATTGGTAGCACAGAGAATTTATCACTCCAAAACTGATCTGAGTGGAAGGTTAACCAACATCAAAGATAGGATAGTGGCTTAGTGTGGAAAACAGCCATGGACCTGACATCAAACACAACTATTCATAAGTGGCAGAATGTCAACTCATCCCAATCCTTCAATCATATCCCCAATGACCTATATATATATAGTTAACCACACTACATACTATATGTCAGAAAAGTGGACACAATTAACTTTTGTAATGAAAAAAGCGGACACACTACAAACCATTGTAGTCTGAAAAGGCAGATACAATTAACTTTTGTAATGAAAAAAGCGGACACTACAAACCATTGTAGTCTCAAAAAGTGGACACTATTAACTTTTATAATGAACAAAGCGGACTCTACAAACCATTGTAGTCTGAAAAAGCAGACACTACTAACTTTTGTAGTCTCAAAAAGCGGACACTACAAACCATTGTAGTCTCAAAAAGTGGACACTATTAACTTTTATAATGAAAAAAGCGGACACTACAAACCATTGTAGTCTGAACAAGCAGACACTACTAACTTTTGTAGTCTCAAAAAGCGGACACTACAAACCATTGTAGTCTGAAAAAACAGACACTACTAATTTTTGTAGTCTCAAAAAGCGGACACTATTACTTTTGTAATGAGAAAAGCAGACACTACTAATTTTTGTAGTCTTTGTCTGACCTTTGTGGTCTATGTCCAACTTTTGTAGTCTTTTTTGTAGTCTATTAGTAAACTTTGTAGGCTATAAATTACTTTTGTAGTCTGTCAGTGTCAATTACCCTTTTAGGGCATGTACCTTCCTTTTTGGGAGAAATTTCCCACAATACAATAGTTGTAGCCCCTTCTCTTAGCTTTCTAAATCTGTTGAAATCATGTTGTTTAGTGTTCTTTTCATGAAGAAAAATGCAAAAAACAAAAAAAAATGTGGCGCTTTTGAAAACCTTTTACCTTATATCTCCACAATGGAAGCACTTTAGGACATAATTCCAACTGATTCTGGAAGCTATGGTAAAGAGCTACAACTTTTGTTTTTTTACCATTTTTGGAAATTTGTCATGTGACCACCCTCCCAATGACCCATTGGATGGACCGTAATAGCTATTTCATTGCTATCATGGAATATAATGAAAAATCATAATGATATCCCTGGGGGCAGATATGAAATTGGAATGAAATATTGAGATACTCAATGAAAAATCCCAATGAAAGCTGTGGAATATTCAATGAAAGTGCACATCATTAATTATGAAAGAAGCAATGAATACATATAACCTAGCTAATGAAATATTTATTGAAATGCACAATGAAAGCACCCAGAATTGATAATGAAATATTCAATGAAAGCGCACAGCATTAATTATGAAAGAGGCAATGAATACACCTGACCTAGGGAATGAGATATTTATTGAAATTGCACAACATTAATTATAAAAAGTACAATGAAAGCATCCAATATTCCTAATGAAATATTCAATGAAAGCGCACACCATTAGATATGATAGAGGCATTGAATACACCTAACATAGTGAATGAAATATTTATTGAAATCACACAGGATTAATTATGAAAAAAGCAATGAAAGCGCCCAAAATTCCTAATGAAATATTCAATGAAAGTGCACACCATTAATTATGAAAAAGGCAATGAATACACCTAACCCAGTGAATGAAATACCTATTGAAAGCGCACAGGTTTAATTATGAAAAGCACTCTGTGGCCTTGCCTATATCTTATGAAAAGAACATAGGTTTTATGAGAAAGAAAACACAGGACACATCTATGAAATGCCTTTCATAAAACTTGTGGACTTATACACACAGCTCTACAGGCAATTGCCTTAGTTTTATCATAAAAGTGGTAGCCACCAGTCGGCCTCTAGGACTTTGTCGAGGTGCTGAATATGATCTTCGTATGATTTGGAGAAGACCACTATATCATCAATATAAACTAAACAGAAGATCCAGAGGTAAGGTGCAAGAATCCCCTGCATGACCCGTTGAAAATTTGATGGTCCGTTCCGCAGGCCAAATGGCATTCGTTTAAACTGGAACAAACCATGGTGGGTGCGAAAAGCCGTCTTCTCAATGTCTTCCTCATCTAGTTCCAGTTGCGTGAATCCAGATAACGCGTCCAGCGAGGACAATACTTGTGCCCCTGAGAGCAAGGAAAGGATCTCGGATTGTCGGGGAATGGGAAACTCATCAGGTATTGTTACAGCATTCAGTTTCCGATAATCCACGCAGAATCTAGGTTTCCCGTTTCGGTAGGCTATGACCACAGGTGCGCTCCACGGACTTTTCGAGGGTTCAATGACATCCTGCTTGAACCACTTATCCATCTGCTCATCCATTACACAATGTTTCTCCGGAGAGCTTGCATACATCGGGACTGTGATTGGTACCTGTCCATCGACTGTCCTTATGTGCACCTTTGTTGGTAAGTGACCCAGCCGGCCGTCAAAACCGAATGCTTTCTGACGACGTCGAAGCATCTCCCAAGCGTGTTCCTTAAGGTGGTCAGGTAGAGAACCTACATCGATCAATTCTTCCATCTTTGAGGATGGATAGGTAGCCAGGTCAGGCATTGCTGCCGTTTTGGGTCCGTAGTCTTCCTCCTCGTTTACTTCGTCCTGCTTACTGACGTTTGGACCAGTATCCGACGTTTGTGTTTCATCTGCGGACATCTGGGCACCTATGATACCTGCTACTGTGAGGGCATGTGCTGCCAATGCTTCGTAACTCTCGGGGGTAGTCGGTGTGTCGAAGAACGTGGCTGGATCATGGAGAGTCCCTATAATTTCTCCTTTGCGTATATAGCGTGGCTGGTCTGTAGGATTAGCTATGGGAATCCATGGATTCCTTGACGAAATAAGAGTATTGGGGACAGTAAAGTATGAATCGTTTGCATTTGCTAGCAGATTCTTCTGAACAAGCCACTCCTTGTCTTCGTGCAAATGTCCCTCCACTCTAACTTTGCGGCATTGATGGGGTTTCAACAGGTAGTCTTCCGCCGCTCGAACCGTATGTTCCTCTATTCCGAACTTGATTTTGCGTCGAAGCCGTTTCGCTTTATTGCGTCGGTGGATTTTCGCGCGAGCGAACTTACTCACGAGAAGGGAACTCTGTCTCATTCTAGTGAAGTCAGGAGTCCTTTCTACCCTCGTTGCGGGAATTTCATGTGTGGTCCCCGCAAAGTTGATCTTAGTTCCTGTTTCCACATTTCTGGTTACTCCGACCTCATAATTCACTTGATAATCTTCCCCTAGTAGGATCGGGACTGTCATCCTGGGAACTACGTAAGCCTCTGCTTCTGATTCTATGATTTCCCCCATACTTGTCTCCATAAAAATTGGCACTCGCACGTATCCTTTCAGAGTTTCATCCTTATCGGTAAGCTGCCAGAGCTGCATCTTCATCCCTTGTTGTATCCGGGGGGCCCTCACTAGCGTCTTGTAGAACTCGTCAGATATTAGTGTAACGTCTGCGCAGGAATCGAGTCGCAAATTGACTCTGGGATTCTCGAGCCCAGCTACCCAACCCTTGGCGGAAAGAACCGAGACGCCAAGCGCGGATAACCCTGGTGGGGTCTGGCGCTTCTTGTGTAGACGGATAGGTTTTGAATCTGCGGGAGGGGGAGGCAGGTCCATTAGCTCTGGTTGGGCATTGACATTTTCCATTGTAGAGGCATGATGCGCTTCCCTTCGTCCAGATGGTACTGAAGCGTTTTCTATTGGCAGGTCCCCTTCCGCCTCGTCTTCTTCCTCCATGGGTATGAGCAGGTGTATGGGCGATTTGGGCTTTTCCAAATGTGCTAAGAGCTCTTCATCCACTACCTCCTCCATGGTTACCGACTTGCATGTTCGTTGTGATGTCGGAAGTTCGGTCTTGTCCGCCGTTCGTTCGCGAGGATCTTCTTGGTGGGTCAGGTGCTTACTGGGCTGGGGCCTAACCTTGACTGAATCTAATTCCGTCGCTTGCAGATCGTCAATGTGATACATCAGAAGGTTAGCACTACGTGGTCGCTCCTTTTCTTCGTGCCAAAACTCATCTTCTACCTCCTCCAATTCCAGTTTTGTTGGCTTTGGAGAGGTCCTGACGGACTTACATCCTTCTGTCGTTCGAAAGCTCGAACTCCTTGGGATTGCCGCGTCAAAATCCTGTTCTAATTTCGATTGATCGACTTGTATTGAGGCTACCCTCTGAGATAATAGGATACTGTAAGCGCTATGATAGTATTCCTCCGTCTCCTTCTCGGATTCGGTGGAATAACTCGACTTCGCTGACTTCGCCGTCTTTTCGAGGTACACTGCCGAGTCAGGGCACTCCTTGTCCCAGTGATATTCACTGCCGCAACATTTACATGGAGAGGGGGGTAGACGACCCATTTTTGTCATGACGTGGTCATTTTTAGGGAACATGTAGCCCCCGGGAGGAGGTGCGTGTTGTCTTCTTTTTAAAACTTGGAAGACTTCTGCTAAGATTGGATTTTGAGCGTCTTCTGCCTTTGCTAATACTTCCGATGAAAAGACTTCTTTTGCCTGATGATTTTGTGGTTCTGTGTTCAGTTCTCCTTCCGTAAGATGAACCCGTCTATCTTGTGGAAAGTTATAATGGAATTTAGGTTTCTCCAGGGCAAAGCCCATCTTCTTAAGAGTAGGGACTAGATTCTCGGCCGTAATCGCTGTAGCATTTTGATTCTTTGAAATTGCCAACAGAGAGTCCTCATGTTCGACGGCTTTTGTGTATAATAAAGACGAGGATTTGATGTTTTCGAGGACCAAGATCGTCCTCCATGCTAATGGCGCCCTGGCCATTACCAAATGTACTTCCAGGGGCCCTCCATCGTCCGACTTGGCTAACATTCTAGTGTACATTATCCGGCGAGCTATGAAAGTCTTTGGGAGTTCCTTTTCGTGCCCTGGCTGCCTGAAGTATTGCTGCTTGTATGCTTCTCCAATGTCAAACTGCCAGGTATGACCTAAGTACTTCTCTTTGATTCCTTTGAGGTAGTCCACCCAGTGACCCCTCATCCTCGATTGCTCGGCGAAAGACAATGTTGCAAACCAATTTTGGACATCCGATCCCTCTTTTAGCTTCAACCAGAGCCAATATCCTAAGGCTGAAGGGATGTACCCCCCTAGTGAAGCTTGCTGTTGGACTTTCCAAAAATATTCAATTGCCGTATTCGGATTACCGTCCCAGGTAGGCAAATCTTCCTGTTTCAGCTTACTGTCGATTGTGGGGGCAATTCGTCCACATGGAATCTCCACGCTATCCCTCGACCTTTCCTGATGTCGGCGCCTGGAATGTTTTGAACCACTAGTAGCTGCCATTTACATCATGTAAAACCTGGCATGTACCATAGAACTTCCTGCTTAGCTACCGTGAATGAAATGAAATGAATTTTCATTCATTCACGGCACCTGTTTCATTCCAAATCATTCTCATTCATTGCCGTCAAGAATGAAATACTTTTTGTTTCATTTCATTTTTTTCTTCATTTTTACTGACAAGAATGAAATTTATTCTGTTTCATTCATTCCTGGCGACTGTTTCATTTTTTCATTTCATTCTACCATGGCAACTGTTTCATTTTTTGCTTTATTATTCTGTTTCATTCATTCCTGGCAACTATCTCATTTTTCCATTTCATTCCACCATGGCAACTGTTTCATTTTTTGCTTTATTCTTCTGTTTCATTCATTCCTGGCGACTGTTTCATTTTTTTTTCATTCATTGCCATGGAATTTTCATTTCATTCTTTCCAGGCAGTTATTTCATTTTTGTTTCATTCTTTCAGGCAACAATTTCAATGTTTTAATACACATCTAAATAAGGAAATAATATACAATCATGCCTGATATGTGTTGTGCCCTACTGCAGTGGTGTGGGAGGCCATATGGGGGTACTTTTGCATTTGAGGCTCAAATACACAACAAGATAGACATGCTGTTGCCAAATAAGGCACTTAAATATTTTGTATCAATTACATAATCATTTTCCCAGCTCTAACAATGAAATAGGCACCTGAGAAGAATGAAGCAAGGAATGAAACAGTTGCCATGTTGGAATGAAATAAAAAAATGAAACAGTCGCCAGGAATGAATGAAACAGAATAAATTATCTAGAATGAAACAGGTGCTGTGAATGAATGAAAATTCATTTCATTTCATTCACGGTAGTTAAGCAGGAACTTCTATGGTACAGCTCAGGAGTACATGATGTAAGTGGTAGCTACCAGTCTTTGAACTAGACGAAGATGCCGTGTAAGTGCTGGAGCCCTCGTCGTCGCTTCCCCGACCACCATCGTCGTCGCCGTCGTCTGGATCCCCCCTTCGTCGACGACCACGAGGTTTGGGAGTGGATGAACTCCTTCGCTTAGGCCGCGGGGTTCTCGATCGCTTGCGACTCCTTCGACTCCTAGGAGGTCTCCCTCTATCTTCATCGCTACTGTCGGACGATTCAGGATCGGAGCCACCTGTATCCCGTCCCCGTTGCGGTTGGCGGGACTGGCTTCTCTGGCTACCCGAGCGCTTACTTGTACGAGACGCTGGTTTTACGGGGTCTTTTCTTGGTAAGTGAGGTGGTTCTTCTCTCCCCTCCCATTGCCTAATGTTACTAGTACTCGGCGGCAACGGTGTAGCTATCCCTACGAGTATGTTCGTGTCTAGCGTTGGCGGCTTCGAAGTCCCTGGTTGCTTCGACCTATTACTCTTCCCAGGTTCAACGAACCATGCATTCGCGCTTCTGAACGGAGTCTCCATTCCCATCCAGACTGACGTGCCTTGAGAGGGTAGCTTAGTCTCTTCACGGTCCTTCTCCTTTCCTTTGTCCTTCCTTTGCTTTGACTCCTCTTTACGGGTTTCTGGAACCGGTGAGCTTGGTCTGGATCTAGTTTCTGAGAACGCGTTTCTCAGTACCTCCGGCATTGGAAGGACTTCTAACCAGGACCGAGTTTTTTGTAGGGATTGGTATCCCTTCTCAGATAGCTGTTGCTTATGATGTGGAATTGTATTGTAAAGATACCTCAATTTACGGTCTGCATCCGTGATATCTTTCAAAGGGTCATAAAGTTCTTGCAGAGTTGACAATGGCGAAAGGACGGAGTCGCCTGCTTGGAGTTGGTACTCCGCGATGTACTTTTCCCAAGCCTTAACTCCTAGCTTAATCCTCGTTATAAGGGCCACCCAAGCTGCGTATAATTGGGGCAAGCTCGAGGTGCCTCGTAGGATTGGCATAAGCGTATCCTCTGGGTCTACTATGTAGTGGAACTTTCTTTCCATAACCAAGGCAGCGGCTTGTTGCAGAAAAATCTGTTGTGCTGTAACGGCAGTACTAACGTTGTTTAATGTAGCTTTTGCCAAGTGGTATCGGGGTAGGTTCTATCCCTATTATTGCCTCTATCTATGATTAAGTCCGGAGTCAGCTCCTCTAGACTTAGTACCAACGAAATACTCGTTTCCGTTGGGCCCAATTGTGATTCTATCGACGCTGATGAGTATTCTTGAATCAGCTGGGCCATGGGGGATTTCTCGAACCCTTCCTCCATACCGAGTCTCTGTGGGGCTGACGGCTCGTTCTCCGTTTCTGTTATCGAGGGCATGTCAAACTGCCTCGGGTGTGAGTCACTCGATTCTACGTTCCTGACGTTGGGTGTGAATTCACCACTGCTGTGAACGTTTGTGGCCGAGGTAGTAGCTTGAGTGGGGGCGGCGAAGGTGAGGGCGTATAAGGGGGTGTTGGGGGTGTTGTTGAATGATTCGACGCTACACAGAGTGAGGGATGTTTTTGATCGAAAGGTGGTTGATCGTGATAACGCTTCAATGTGCGCTTTCTTGTGTGATACCGACGCTATCTCCTGGGCAACGGTTTTGGGAGTCCCGGAATTGGATGAGGCGAGTCTGTGATCGGGCACCTTCTTTTTCGGTGAAGCCGAGCGCGAAGTCGATCGGGATGGGTTGACTGCTGGAGCCTCCCTCGCGGAAGATGCCCTGTTAAAGGAATACGAGGGCCTGGTCACGTTGACGCCTCGAGTTCTCGCTCTAGAGGGCGGGGCAAATTTCTCGGGATCGTTGAAGGTTTGAAAAGACTGATCTTGAGCTGAGTTGGCCAGGGCAAGTTGATTTCCCACAGTGTCCACCTTTGAAGCAGGTGTTCCGTGAGTAATGAGTTCAAATAGGAATGCTCACCAACTCTGCGTATCCCAATGGTCTCTTATCGCGCAGATCAGATAACGATGTCAAAGGTGTGTGTATCCTCTCCTACCCAGGAGACGGTCTACGGGCGCACTCAAGCAAGGATTGATGTTACTACGGAAATCCGAAGCTACAATCCCAGCAACTTTCCGGGAAATCCACGGAAAGCTGAGTGACGGACTTAAGGAAAAGTGATGGGGTTGCTATTCGATGACCTAACAATTCCTCTTTACAAGAGAATAGTTAGCAATCAACTCAAAACAATGCTACTTGCCTTAGACAGTGGAAGTACGATAGAACGCCTCTTCCGAATGCTAGTTGCAGTGGTAATAAGAGTAAAGAATCGATTGTTGTTACTACTGAACAACATGTGAGTTACTCAAGTGACACGTGACTATATAATAATGTGATGCGAAGAGGTTCTGTCAGCAGAAAGTAAGTACAGTGTTTTGCATGTGAGATTGGAATCCAAATCTCACGAAAACTTGTTTGTTCTTGTAATGTGTGACATTGCCCTTCAGTGTCACAGCGAATTGATTGAACGTTGAATGTTGACTCCCACCATTGATCCCCCAACGCTGAGCGCTCGAACTCTGAAGGCATGCCAATGGCCCCTCCACCACCCCACACCAAACACCTTCCCCCCCAGCTCGACGCCAGCCCGCCCTAATCTCACTCTGCTTCTCATGTGAAACAACAAGCCACAAAGGACCCAAATGCCGTACATCGCAAGGTCGCTTTCCACCTGCGTGGACTAGAAAACTACCCGGATTTCAATTGCCCACAGAGAATGTATGTCTTGAAGGTGTTTCATGGGGTTCACGTTCTCATACTAAAATTCTCGTTCTAGATATATTCGATTTACTCAGCAGTTGGAATAACTCGATTCATGGTATGCGGGCAACAGGGTCTTCGTGATCCCAATATAAGTAGGTCTCGAGAACACTTCGCGAGGCTCACCGGCTCAATCTAGTCTGCTTTAGGCCAAGGATTAGAATGGACGGCACTTGCAGGGCAGTGCAATATGTGGAAACCACGCTCGTCTCACACTTGTTTTTGGGGTTGGAAGCTAGAGCGCTACATTGGAATTCCTATATAGTAGGTGCCCTCTCTTGATCTACTCCAACTTGACCGTTCTCAGCCACAAACGCAGAAGACCATCAACCCCAACAAGCCATGTCCAACAAAGAGAATGCCGCACCTGTCGGCCCTCCTATCTCTCCCTTTGCTACCTCACCCCGTCGCCCGTCGGAATTTTGGTTGAAGAACCCAGCTTGGATCGGTGAGGAACATCTTTATCTCTTTGACGTTATTCGCACTAATCACACTTCGTTTCAAATAGATGGTGCCATCGACCCTCCTCACTTTTATGGAAGCCACGAGGAAATCGAAGCCGCTCTACATGCAGCAGGTGTTTCTTCGAACGCATATGTGGATCAACAAGCTGCGCTTTCAACACCCACCCCGAACCATTACGCAAACATCAAGTCACACGCCCAAGCTCTCGGGGAAGGAAGAGACATTGTCAACCCCACAAGCAGCACTAGTAAGTCCCCGTAGTTTTATCACTATGACCATGCTTGTTAATGCTCTCAATCAGGCCCCGGCCATCTCATATCAGTTGGAATGGTCTACTCCCTCGCGGCGGCACCTGGTCCTGGTGGGCGTGCCTCAAAGGGACTTGTGAAACAGAAGCCGACAATGAAGATGACCAAGCTTGTCCTCGATAAAATCACTTGTGCAGACTTCATCAAAGCCTTCCTTGCTACTCACAATATGTCTGACAAGTACAGCCCCGGGGTCCACTCTGGACCTGACTTCAAATTGTGGTGGTCAGGCTCGCTGTATGTTCTTTTTCTCGTTCTAAAAGTTGTCTCCTCATTTATTTGCAGTGGTGCCAAATCTGGGGCAGCAACTATCCAGACGGACAAGGACTTCTATGTTGCACTAGAACATCTCCTCTCCAAACCTAAGGGCAAATGCACGGTATCAGTTGAGTTTGACCTCGATAACATGATGGGGTTCCGCATCCAGCAACCAGTAAGACATGCCTTTCTTGTCTTCGCACATCTTCTATCTTTCTGATATTGTTTCATCATTAGCTCCCCTTGGCTGCAGTGAACCCTAACACCAAGACTGCGGATGGGGAGCTTGTATATGGAACCAAGGTAAGTCATGTGCTCGTTTCCAAACCTTTGAGTGCTCACGCGCTCATGGTTGATAGGTTCCTCAACTTGGTGGTTTTAGCGAGGTGACGCAGCTGCATGGATCCATCATCATGGAGTTGAAGGCAACATGGCCTTGTTCAACGCACCTCAACGAACATGGTGGCGCTGGCTTCTGTTATGTCTCAAACACATCCGAGCATGTCCTACTGAATGCCAGGAGGTTGAAGGCATGGGCAGCCACTATCGTATGTTTGTTTCTCTATGACATCTTTGCTTGCACTCAACGCATTCTTTCAGGCTGCACATGTTGCAACAAAACTTGTTCCCCCCAACATTTCCGAGTTTGATGGTAGTCGTGATGGACGTCTACCTGGACCTAGGCCTCGAGGCCATGCAGGGCCAGGGCTATCTGCCGCCACTCCTAGTAATCAGCAACTTGGTGACATGATGCAAATCATATCGGGGCTGCTTCCCCTCCTTGGGGGGATGTCTTGAAAGCGTGCGCGCTCTGAGTCATCATCTCCCATACGCCGCAACCCTGTCACTCCCGTTCGCAAGGCACCCATGTCCCTTCCCCTTTCTCCCATCCCCACGGCCAACTCTGAGCTTCGATCTTGCCTCAGTGACTTTGCTGAGGCCAAAGGCATTGATCTGACTGCATGTGAAGAAGCTCTGACCGCCCTTGATCTAACCCCAGATATCATCCCTGACGTACCTGTCCAACGTCTATGTGATATTACTCATGCGACGGAAGGCCAGATCCTCAAACTCCATGTCTTTTGCCGTGGGTGGAATGCTCGTCTTGAGGAGAAGAAGGAAAAGCGGCGCCGCATTGATCTTTGATATTCTATTTACATAACCAACACTGTTCCAGTTGTATATATTGTATTCTGTTACAAGTAATAATTGTCAGAGAATGAATATCCACAGTTTTCGATCCACCCTTCTGCCATTTCTGGTTCAACAAAGAGTACAGCCTGTTGAATAAGCCAGGGTCTGACTTCAGCATTGATAGCATCAGCCTCATGGCGACGGAGCCATGCCTTAATAGTATGAAAAGCTTGTTCAATAGGATTGTAGTCGGGAGAGTAAGGTGGGAGATATACAAGTCTGGCACCTTCAGCAGATGAGCATTTATTTGAAGAGAAGAGCTACAAGACTGTAACTTACCACATTCATCCTCAATGATACGTCGAATTTCTTCATCATGATGTATCGCACAGTTGTCCACAACTACAACACTACGCGGTGCAGGAAATGGGTTTAGCTGTGGTGCCTAAAAGAAAAATAAGTTGTGAAGGCAAAAGGAGAAGTGAAATGGCATACAAGTTGCTGATCAATAAATTGGATAAACTTTTCCTTGTTTACAGATCCCTCGAAGATGTCAAGGGCAATGATCCCTTTGTGTGTCAGGGCAGGCAAAACTGAAAACCGCTGCCCACGAATGAATGTCGCACAAGAGATGCATGCCCTCCCAACAGCCGCCCAACCATCTCTACGTTGGTTTGTTTGGTCATCAACACTAGCTTCGTCCAGCCAGACGAAATACTCCGCAGGGATGTCGCCATATTCAGCTTGCCAAGTTGCACACAAGAGCTCATTCCGCTCAAGGGCTTCATGTGAGACCTTCTTTCGGCTGATCGCAAGCTGCTGAAGAGCACGAGAAATGGTAGAGATTGAAACTTCAATGTTTCGGTGGAGGAGAAGCTCTTGCTGAAGTTCATCAAGGTAGATTTTGGGACGAGCATCTATGATAGAGGCTAGATAGTTCACATCCCCCATGTCAAGGGTGCGTAAACCCCCACGTGGACCTGCAAATGGATTGTCAACAGTCCCATAATCCCGATGAAACTTCAAGATGTTGTAGACTGTAGCAAGGCTGCAGCCAGCCAGAGTCTGAATATCAGAAGCAGAGATATGTTGCTCATGATGCCAAACTATGATGCGTTGTCTCATTTCGTTTGAAAGCATTGGAGCCATTATTGCGAAGGTACATAGGACTACACAATTGCCAGATCTGAACCCTGCAGCGTGACATCAATCACGGACCACAAGAACAAACAAGTTTTCGTGAGATTTGGATTCCAATCTCACATGCAAAACACTGTAAATGAATATATACCGGGAATAAGGGAGTTGAATCCCTTGTTACAGGAGTCGAAGTCAACGATAAATGAAGATACAAGCGAGGGCCCTTCACCGTGGCCTGTCACCGTTGACGATGTCGTTCCTTGGTCCTCTGGAAAGCTACGACAACGGGAGTTAGAGACGAGAGATTCTAGCTACACGGATAGTCACGACAACGAGGTGGAGATTGTGATTGAGGATGTGGACGTTAGAGGCGAGGGCTACACAACAATACCATTTCCTTTGACATCAAGTGCGTCTCTACAGTTCCATCGAGAATGTGGAAACTCACGTCGTTCCTCATAGCTACCATGGCGCTGTCCAAACCTCTGACACCTTGCACTTGAAATTCCAAACGACATGCTCATAATCGACACATCCGTCTACGAACGCATTCTCTACAAAATGGGACATACAGTCATTCACCGGTCAATGAGTCACACTAGTCAATGAGTCAAAACACTTTTCCGGGGTCAGTTCTCAAGCTATTTCTTTAATTTTTTTTGCATTGTGTGCGGATATATATTCTTCATAGTAATCCCAAGTTTCTAAGGTGTAGCATATTTCGATCTCTTGATACCTGTAAATAGGTGCTCATTCACCATAAAACTGAATATATATCTGTGTGATCTTGGCACTAAATCTTGGAAAAGAGCCTTTTTAAAAAAATTATATCTTATAGCATTCAACAAGTATTCAATTACAAGAGTTTTGAGTTGAGCTGGTACTCCAGTGAACCAAAAACCACTGAATGAATGAAATCATACTTGAAGGTAGGGAAAGTCACATTCTGTCACACTTGCCACAGACGTCTGACGAAGAGATGGGAAACTGAAGTGACTAAGCAAAATGCCCAAACTAGGGCAGCGTGACATCTGCCTCATTGACTGGTTTCGCACTGATCTTCGTTTGCGGCACTGATAGCATGCGATATGTTGTTCAACAACTTGAATTTGAGTTTGTAACTAGATATTACATAGGGCATGATGTATGGGCATACTTCTCTCAGTTCATAATGTTCATATCCCTCGTATTTAAAATCTCCAAGGCCATTCTTTATTTGGGTGCCTCATTGACTGGTGAATGACTGTAGAGGGATCATGCCCGATCGATCCTAACACTGGGAAACCTCGAAAAAGGAATGACGCTCACGCTCGAGAATCTGCTGTTGTCGTTACGATACCCGTTCTGCAAGCTTCATTGCCGCCGCCTTCGTTGCCTGCCATGGGTATGGAGGAGCAAACACAGACGATGTCGACGCCTCTCCGGCTCAAACTCAACAACAGCAACCGCAGATCGCACAGCTCCCCATCGTCCTCCCTCCACAACACTGGTAATGACGCCATGCCTAGTCTGTTTGCGCTGCGAAAGTTGTTGGAGCCTGCTGCGACGAGTGTACTGAGTGTGAGGAAGGGGAGGGTTGGAAGGCCAGTTGCTGGTCAACAACAGCAACAACAGGAAATTGAGGAGGAAGGAGGCGTTGCAAGATAAGAGAGATCGAATCCGTATGGGATTGTTTCCTGCTGATCCCCCCAAACGTAAGCATCTGTTTGCGATTGACAGACAACCTAGTCACCACGTTGTTCCATCTACAGTGCAGCAGGCCAATCTCATGAAAGTTCTAACGTCGGATGCCCTCCAAGACCCGACCCCGGTTGAGGCTCGTGTGAGACGTGAAGTAGCACAGCGCAAACTCGGGCATGAAAAAATGAACGCTGAACGCAAGTTGACGGATGAGCAACGTCGCGAAAAGCATGAGGCGAAGAAGGCAGACGAAGAAAAGAAGGGTATTTATGGTTAGTGATCTGCAAGGGTTTGTCAACCCTCCAAGGGTCAGGGGTAAGGGTCAGGAGGGTAAGGGTCAGGGTAAGGATTTTGTGACCCTCAACAAACCCTTGACCCTTCTGAAGGGTCAGGGGTTTTTCAGGGGTTTTTCAGGGGTTTTCATTTCTCTAATATCAAGGTAAGTACTCCAGAAAAAATGATTTTAAATAAAATTGAATCAGATAAAATATCATCCAAAGAGGCCTCACTACCTTTGCAACAATTAGTATTGTTCAGAATACACTGAATTCTTCAATAATTTACTAAAAACCATGTGTACTGTCATAAATATACTTGAATGATGTGTATTTCAAAGACATCTTGCTATTTATTTACTATCTATAAAACTTGAGCAGTTATTTGCTCCAAACCCTTGTCCAAACCCTGCTGGGGTTTCTTACCCTCCAACCCCTGAGATACCCTTACCCTTACCCTTCAAAACCCTTGACCCCAGCCAAGGGTCAAGGGTTTTGAAGGGTAAGGGTCAGGGTCAGCCTGAGTTGACCCCAGGGTTACCCCTGCTCATCACTATTTATGGTGCGGTGTACAAGTACGTTCTCTTCTTTTCCACATCACAGACGACTGAAGCTTCGTCATTCCAGGGTCAAGATTTTGAGCGACCCCGCACACCAGTTCAAGGTTCGGAAGAACTCGGAATAGTTGAACCTCACTGGAGTCTGCGTCTTCAATCCTCATTTCAGGATGGTCTACGTGGAAGGCGCAGCCAAAGTTATGCGGAACTACAGGCGGCTCATGATGACGCGCATTGCTTGGTCCGAGGCTGCACGTTCCCGGGGCGGGGAGGACGTGGAATGGAAGAACCCCGATTCAGATGTCGAGGGGGAGGCTGGTGCAAGCACCTCCGCTGTTGCTGCGAAAGGAACGGCTACTGATGACGCGCAGTCTTTGGAGGATAACTAGTGCTATCTCGTTTGGGAAGGTATGCTGAGGAATCGGATGTACAACAATTTCAAGGCGAAGAGTAACTACAAAATACAACGATCTCTCAAAACTGAGTATTTGGGTTACAAAAAAGAGCTCCCTTCACATCCTTAAGCTTTTAAACCATCCTACGTTTCTTATCGTTCTTTAGCAATGGCTGTGCACGTGTTGCCGACATTTTTTTCGGTGCTGGTAGAACCCCGATGTTACTCATTGCCTTATTAAATTTGGCACGGACACGGCCAAAGGTGGCAGGAGGTGAGGGAGAGAGGGTTGTGATATCGAGGAGAGGGAGACCATTGGAGGTGTCAAAGCGTACAAGTTGTTTGGCCAAATCATTCTCTAGTCCCAATCTTAGTACTGAGTGGCTGGCGTTAGAAATTGAGACCCACCAATGATGTAAAATGACGCCCCTTGCTGGATTCCGATTTCCACAAGCTGCATCGGTTCCAACTCAAACTCTGCGAGGGTAATTCCTCCAAAGAACGCCTGTTCAACATAATTTCCACCCTCTCTCTCAATACCCCCAATTTGTGGACTGTCACACACACCCCTGCCATACCAAACTAGTGCACTGTGAGCAAGTTCATGCAGAAAAATCGCAATGAACATTAGCGAGAGCCGTGCTGGCCCAACTGTAATGGGGGTATTTACCTGTGATATAGATTTAGTGAGAAGTACACACTATCCATCCAATGTACTCACAATTTGCAGCCACAGCAGTACAAGCTTGCCGTTGATCGTTATCTTCTGACTGTCAGCCTCTTCTCTTCCACTCATTGTCTCTACCCAGCTGACACCTTCTGGCCCAAAATCACCATGAGCGAGATATAAATCGGGAAAGGCGTTTGTGAGGAATTCGACCACATCAGCATCGGTAGGGGGATGCTCTCGGATTCTTCTGATTTTGACCAGATTTGAGACCCGGTCGGCGACAGGAGTGCAAGGTGCCAAGTCGCGAGGAAACTCGCTATCATCGTTATAACAGTTCGTAAAAATGTGGAGGAAAGGGACACGGAGAACTTGTTCTTTAAGAAGGCGATCCCGAAGGTGGTTTACTGTGTGCATGACCAGTTCATATGAAGGGTTATGAGTTACTTCATATGTAGTAATTTCGTCACTTGCGCCAAAGAAGAGGGTGAACGGTTTCATGACTGCGTGGTTGCGTGTGTAGAGTTGAAAGGAGCGACGTCGCTCGTCATGTCACCGAAGTAACACTGGTCACGTTAAAAACACCTGACCTGCACTTTACTAACTTTCTGCTCATTCATTCAAAGTAAAGCTGCTGCGATATTGTTTCTATTATGCAGCGGTCAAGAGCAGCTATTACATATGTGCCAACTCAATATCGAATTCAGTCCCAAAAGGAAATTATAAGATGGGAGTTTTATAACTGGGTTAATGAACGTTCTCTGGAGTGCCCGAGACTAATCAAAACAGCTCCTCTTCTTCAGCCTTCCAATTCTTAGCCATATCCCAATACCCCTTCAACCTGTCACCCAACAACTCCTTCGCATCCCTATCTGTGGGGCAGCTCTTCGCCTTGAAATTGTTGTACACCCGATCCCTCAGCATACCTTCCCAAACGAGATAGCACTTGTTATCCTCCAAAGACCGCGCGCCGTCAGTAGCCGTTCCTTTCGCAGCAACAGCGGAGGTGCTTGCACCAGCCTCCCCCTCGACATCTGAATCGGGGTTCTCCAATTCCGCGTCCTCCCCGGGCGTGCAGCCTCGGACCAGGCGATGCGCGTCATCATTAGCCGCCTGTAGTTCCGCATGAATTTGGCTGCGCCCTCCACGTAGACCATGCTGAAATGAGGGTTGAAAATGCAGACTCCAGTGAGGTTCAGCTGTTCCGCGTTCTTCCGGACCTTGAACTGGTGTGCGGGGTCGCTCAGAATCTTGACCCTAGAAGGACAAAGCTTCAGTTATCTGTGATGAAGGGGGAGAAGAAGAACGTACTTGTACACCGCACCATAAATATCCTTCTTTTCTTCGTCTGCCTTCTTCGCCTCAAGCTTCTCGCGACGTTGCTCATCAGTCAACTTGCGTTCAGCGTTCATTTTTTCATGTCCGTGTTTGCGCTGTGCTACTTCACGTCTCACACGAGCTTCGACTCGGGTCGGGTCTTGGACGGCATCCGACGTTAGAACTTTCATAAGATTGGCCAGTCGCACTGTAGATAGAAGGAATGTGGTGAGTAGGTTCTTTGCCAATCACAAACAGATGCTTACCTTTGGGGGCATCAGGAGGTAACAGTCCCATTCGAATCCGATCTCTCTTATCTTGCAAAGCCTCCTTCCTCCTCAATTTCCTCATCTTCTTTTGCTCCTGTAAACGGGATATCTATTAGAATTGGAAGAAACAGTGGCTGGGCAGATCGTACCTTCTTAGTCAACATCATAGGCTTCAACGCTATCTTGTTCTTCTCCCCAGGAGCAGGAATGGGAATGGGATGCTGGATGTATATTGTGATAGGAGAATCCGACGTCCTAATATTGAGTTGTTCGAAACCAAACATCTCAATATCATGATAGCTCTTGGTTGGGAGCAACGCTGCATCCCACCACTCAGCGGCAGGTGGTGCAGCACGCTATTCGTTGCTTTATTATCGTAGATAAGACAACAAAGGGGAACAAACACACCTTGATCGTCTTCTCGATACCCATGTCGCCATCCAATCCAGCCTTACGTGCGCTGTCGGCAATACGCTGCTTCAATGCCTCAAGCTGCGCCTCCTGCCTTTGTTGATTCGCCAAGGCCACATACTTTCCCTTCGGATTGAAACGGAACGATCGACTAACTCTTTCTCGAGGTGCGCCGTCGAATCCGGTGGCTCCTTGCCCGTCCTTTCCGGCGACGCTATATGGATTGGCAGCAGGACTCGGAGTTGCTATTGGAGGCAGGGGAGGCGTTGGTGTGGGCACATTTCGAACATTTGCCTGCGAATAGCTTAGTCGGTCGGCAGTGATGAAAAACTGAACAAACAAACCTTGATAGAGGCAAACTTGGGCTGCATCGGTTTGTATCTGTCCTTTTTTGACTGGGGTACGGTTGGGGTGTGGTCAAGCAATAGCGGATGAGCCGCCATTTTTAAGCCAGCTCCCTGTTGGGTCTGTTCGACTGGAGTGCCTTTCTTCTTCCCAGTCTGAGGCATTGACTGCAAGACTCACTGTGAACACAAAATTAGGTATAAAAGTAAGAGACACACCATATACGGGTTATCTTTGATAGCAAGCTTGCTTTGTGCTTCAGCAACACGGCGCTTGGCCTCTGCCACACGCCGCGCAAGGTCATCTGGTGTTCCAGAACCGGATGCAGGAGTCGCTGGCGTCGGACCGCTTGATACAGTCGGAGACGGAGTGACGTTGAACACCACTTTCGATGGGAGTGACGCTGGAAGAATGGGGACTTTGGGTGTGGGTGCAGCAATCCCTGTGGTCGCCCTGGTCGCGGGAGCTGCAGCGACGAGAGGTACGAGAGGTTTTTTCATGGCAGCAAGCTTAGCCGCAATTTCAGCTCGCTTTTGAGCGATAATGTCTGTGCCAGTTAACTTGAATGGATCGCACATGAGCTGGTGAGACGCCAGTAAGGCAAGGGAATGTACTCACACCGGAAGAAGATCCTCCTGCTCCATTACTGGTGATATTCTGGTAGGAAAGAAGGTTATAGAAACATATCAGAGGTGGTTTGACAAGGAGGGAATTCACCTTTCAAAACGGGTGTAGGGTGCAGAAAATTGTACTCACATCACTGTTAAAAGCAAAAGTACAAGTTAGCTTCATTCTTTCGTAGAAAAAGTGAATCGAAAGTTAGAGCGGAACTGACCTTTTGAGCTTCTTGTTCCTCTGGTCACTAAAAGTGGGAGATAGTGGTTTGTACAAGATATAGTGTTTAGGATAGGGTACGTACTTGAGCCGCCGTACCGCCAAGATTGTGTCTCGATCGTGGAGATCCCCAATGGAGACCGAGCGGTAGCGTTCTTCCATCGCCAGAGCAGAAAGTGGCCTGTTTATGCCATATAGCTTTTTGACGTCTTCGGAAGACAAAAAACTGGCGATAATTTGCCACACTTCAAGTGGAACCTCTGCCACGCTATGTCGCGTTTGCGTAGACATCGACACATACATGAGCTGCAATATTCGAGTTGTGGTAGAACCAAGGTAGAACGGTTTCGCTTCAGAGTCACTTGCCCGTGACCAATTGTGACAGCTCTCCTTTCAACCACCCACTGGCATGGTGGCATTGAATATTCAATGCCATTCATCTTGCGACCAGCAGACGCGCCTTGGACGCGCGTCTGCTGGAACGCGCCATAGCGTAGCTGAAGTACCACGGAATGTGGCGAATTATTTCGAGTTTTTGTCTCCAAGGCGTCTATTGCATCCACTTGAATAGATCACTTTCTGCCACTTGCCATCGCACAGAACGCTACGGCTTTCGCATCTCCCGATGGTTGAGGAGCTTCAGCGGCTAGCGCACGCACATACGCTTGCCTTCTCAATTTGTTTTGTTTTGAACATACTGCCAATCTTCCTTTGCTAGGGACCACAGGAAGACGGGTCAGAGTTGCAAGGGTACGTTCTTGTTCAAAAAGCGCAGTCTTGGCCCTATGTCACTTAGCTGACTTCCTCTCAAGTTTGATCCCCACGTAAGGCCACGTTTCCATGCAGCGTTCACTTGGGCGTTGTGAGGCTTGTCTTCATTTTGACCTTTGCTTTCCTTGTCGATCTCTACCGTCGCTCAGACTCAACTCAGACTTGTTGTCAGCTACCACATCGTGAACTCTCAAGCCAGTCAGACTACCCATGATCTCTTCGAGTATTCACCTAGACGCTGGCTGTAAGTCTTATGCATGTCATTCTCCAGCACATGTGTCTAACTTGTAATCTCAGCCGTCAACAACGACTTTCGCCTTGGAGAGCGCAACGGCGGCGTCGTGACATCAACCTCAGGCTCGCGCCAACATCACAATCTGAAGATGTATTCACAAGAGCGGAAAGCAAGTATATGAAATACAACAATATTCTACCAGAGAACCTATAGAAAGAAAGAAGACGAAGATGAAAACGTGCTCTAAAGATACAACATTCAACGAAACCAGCAAACGAAGTAAGAGGAAATGACAAGGGGGGTGGCATATTGGCGGCAGAAGGTTGCATAGGGCATAATCATATAGGCATATGTGGCATGGGGTTTCTTTTGAGTGATTCATGTTCTTGAGCGCTCACAGCTGTTTTCAGGGAAAATCTCGAAAATCTCCGTGGGGTGCGATCTCAACGCGTTGCTTGGATTTTCGATCCACTCAGGGGGGATTACGGGCAATGGGGGTGCACCACCTCGGAAAGTATCGTGGTCTATGATCTCGGTGTCCTGCCTTGACAAGGGCTTACGGGGGGAAATGTCCATCGCGTCTGGCTCGCTGCCGGAGCCTGACACGACGACTTTCTGGTTTTTGGCTTTGGGTGGTGTTTGTGGCAACTCCATCCAATCTTCGCTGTCCAGCGGCTTCATAAGACTGTTATCACGGCGCTCCTTGGCCTGCATGAGCAGCCGGTATTCACGCTCGAAGAGTTGTTCCTCTGTCAAGCGCTCAGACCTCTTCATAAATCTGTGGGTCATTGGTATAAATTCGCCTGCCTCGGAGCCCTCCACCCACGCCTGGAAGGAAGTGTGTGTTTGATTTTTGCCGGGCGTTACAGGTTGTTTGGTTGGAACCCGGCCCCGACTTGGGGTGTAGGGCGTGGCTTTTTTCTTTTTCACTTTGGTCGGGCCATGGTTGCGGACGGGGGTGACGGGTGTAGGTTGGTCACATTTTTTCGACGATGGAACGTATCGGACGAGTGCGTGGTATGGGGGTGGGGTAGTGGGTCGGTCAAGGGATTCGAATGATGAGTTGGCTGATGACAATGAATCGTAGGGGTCGTCGCTGTAAGAGAGCTCAGGAACGGGTTCTTCGTATATCCGTTGGAGGGACGTCCGCTTTGATGGAGTTCGGGTGACGTTCTCCGCCTCTGCATCGTTTTCCATGGCGGCTTGTTGTATCGTGCCAGTGGCTTCTAGATGATTCTCTTGCTGATCGGTGTGGGCGAGTGGACTTGATGATGACTCCATGCCCTTTGGTGACCTTCATATAGCTGGCCAAGTGTCTAGATATGGCCTCTCTTTGTGGACAGAACGCACTCGCTTTGTCGTCGCATGCGCAATACTCTTTGTTGGCGTGAGCCACTCGTAACTGCCCATTTCGGGAAAGTCAACGCACCCTAGGCCGCAGGAAGTTTCCAAGTTCTCTTTGTGTCCCCATCGGGTAGCTCCGAGGCTTTGTGGCATTGTTTCACGATTGCAAGCAAAGGCGCGTTGACTGCTCCCTGACAACGCCGGTCTTTCTGGCCACATTGCTATGGCCACACCTTTGAATGTTCGGCCTTGCGTATCATGAAATCGGATGTGGACCCATTCTTTTGGCCACTGAAGGCCACTTCGATCCTGGTAGCAAGCCACTCGGAAGCAGGTCCTGAATGGGGATTCGGACATCTTAGATCGGAAAACAAACGCTTCGCACCATAGCACATCGGGTTCAGACAAGAATGTGATACCGTCAGCGGCTCCCTCATTATGATTATCGAACAACTGTTTTTTACATCTGAGTAAAACGAATGAATACATATATAGAGCAACCGACGAAAACGAAGTAAACAGGCTGAAAAAAAAAATGATAAAAACGATAAAAATGACGTGATATGACTTGGAACCCCTTCACGGACGAGTTTTGGTATCGACGTCCATCCAGCTTTTGACCAAGGTCTTGCGAAGGCCGTGAATGCCCACAGGACCCACCGCGTTGGACACGTCATATTCTGTGTTGCCGGACACCAAGTCTGCTGCGCTCCTGCGATCTGCGGGTGCGAATGGTTGATTTCTACGCGCAGAGGGATCAGGTGCGGGCCAAGAAGAGAAGAGGTGAGGTATGATGGACATACGTTGCATTGAAGACGAAGTCCCTAGGTTCGGGGTTCGGGTGCTACATGGTCCAACGGGGGTTTAGTTTTCATTCCGGTGATCGAAGATAGTCTTACAGCGGTGATCTCGTGCAGCTCGCGCTGGATTGAGAGGCAGAAGTTGTCAAGGTCTAGAAGAATGGTAAGCAAACCTCGCAAGGGGAGCAAAATGTAGGGAGACAGCTAACCGAGATCATTTAGGTCATAGTTGAAAGGGTTTTCGCTGGAGTTGTCGTTCAGCGGATGGTTGAAGGTTAGGCAAGAGGCTCCTACATTTCTTGTCCGATCTCGAGGAATCCTAGGTACAAGAATGAAGCGAACGCCGTGCCTGGAATGGTGAGGTACCCGAAGGCATTGTAAACTTGGAACTGTAGTTGACTGAGCAACCCGTTGGTCTTTAGTAGGATATCCACTCACTGGCAAGAGGAACAGATAAAGCCTATTTGAAAGCGAGTGAGATAGTTTGGTGAGTGAAACGTAGTCGCCACGTACCACAACGACATCCTCAGATGTATTTGGTATGCAAACGGCAACGGGGTATTGCAGATCCGTTCCAAGTTCGATAGAGCGTCTTGAAGGGTGTTGAGGTTCGTCATGAAACCAGTTGCAGATGCTGGCTGCAGCAAACCACTCCTAAGAAGGACTATCATGCATCATTTAGCGTTCAAGCCGTGTTCTGAGTGTTCAGCAGTTTCTCACATGCGAAGTAGCTGGGGTAAAGACAGATTAGCGCGGAACCTCTCGATTAACAGACCTACCCTTGAAGAATCAAGGAAATCTCGAGAGGAACACTACTCTCAACGATCTCCGAGAATGGATTCTTCTTCCTCCGCCTTTGCATGCCAGGGTGCGCCTTGCGAAGAATAGTGTGTACAACCCATTTGAAGAACCTTAATAAAGGAATGTAATCGTACACAGTCATCGGTGGGGGCATGTGTGCAGGCTTGAGCGTTCGTTCACAGTGAACGTAGGGCAAGACACTCTCAGGATCGAATTTACGGTGTTTCCCGCCGCGATTGCGCGAGAACCAGCCTTGGTCAGATGCCGTGTCGGTGTTCTTCTCATCAGTGGAGCTGAACTGTTTGGTGTGGTTTTCTTTTTGCTTCTCCTCGCCATTGCAGGGTTGTTCTCCGTCTAGCTGCCACAGGGGAAGTTTCTCAGGCGTGTATGGATGTCCCTCGGCAGCCATATGAGAGTATCGTGGAAGGAAGCATATCAAGGGATAAAGATCCTCGTAATAGATACCTTGCTCCCCTCGAAGGAAGTGCTGGAAGGAGTGGTCAGCATTGAGACCTTTCCTCGACTTTTTGAACTCGTACTTTTGCTGAAACAGAAAACGCTTGAATCTGGCGATCCCCTTTATAAATCAGCTTGTTGAGGTTTGGACCTTGACGACTCACGAGATTAATCATGCTCTTCTTCTCGATGATACTTTGAACGACTGTTTGCTTCTGCTGCAAACCTTTGTTTTCCCGATCGTTTGGGACGTGAAGCCAAACCTGCGTAAAATGGCGATAAGAATACGTCGATATGTACCTAGAAGTAAAGTACGAGTTGCGCCAGCGTTCGAGATGCGGTTGCGATGTTGGTCCACATTTTCCTGCCATCTTGATATCTAGAACGGGAATTAGCGGCGTTGAAAACACGACAATGGTCAACGATACCTCTCGTATGCTGAAGATGTTCTGAATGAAATAACCAAACCAAGAACCGTACCCAGTACAGTCAAAAGCTGATTGTTGATCCCAAGATGATGCTCAGTTTTTTTTGAAACTAAGCAGACCACTAGACAACAACTGTCAGCACGATAGAAAGGCGAATGAGGGGGGTAGGCTTACTGGATGCAACCAAAGAGAAGAAAGCGACCTCTGGCCATACATCGTTGATGATGGTAGCGTTAAACCTCTTCAACGTCCATGTCCCTCGGAAAAAAGGACTTGCCGCAACCATAACAGCCTATATTGCAGAAAAAGAAAGAGACAGAGGTTCAACGAGTGCAGAGTGATAACAAAAGAGCATGGAGGAAGCGTGGGATACAGATGCGTTCTCAAAGACGCCCTGTGATGACAGTGTTCCGTGAAGGCCGAGCTACCGCCGGTCACCCGAACAGTGCCCCAGAAATGTGGACCGCGTTTGCTCACATTTGCTGGTCGAAGCTTCTTGTAGATGCACTATGCAGGCCCCGGCCTACTTTGGGTATACTATGGCTATGGTAAGTGCGTTCTTTATACCAAGAACTGGATGCGTACTTGTTTTCCAAAAAGGCAATTGTACATAACTCGGAGGTCAAGCCACCGCTGGCTAAAACAGCGCTCATGAGCACATTTGATTGGCGCTTGGAAGTCATTTATCTGCCTCGCCTTTGCAACACCAGTCGTTGGATTTGAAGAGGTGCGTGTTCGTCGGGATGCAAGCTAGACGCAAGATCTTATGTTTTGAAGGTCCTTTAGCAAGTTGTGACAGCGTTACCATACGTGTCACTGAATCATGACAGTCGTGACTGTGTTTGGCACACTCATCCTTTCATAATAACGTTATCACCCTTCAACTCAGATCCGAGATGTCCATCAAACGGGGCAGATCCTCCTACCAGCAGATCTCCAAACCTGTTACACAGAAATGCTCTTGTATCTCAAGATATTTCCAGCAAATTTAATGTTTTTTTTTTTTTGGTCATGACACTGTCAGATCACTTACAAATTGCTCATCTGTTGTCAGGCTGCAACACCTTACACAGAGTCCAGACATCCAAATTCATGTTGAATGCAGCAAGTAACACACTTAGACACTTTCATGCTAATTAGTGCTTGGAAGTCCAGTCTCAAGACTGAAAAAAGACTGAGACTGGACTGAACCAAGACTGCCCAAGACCGGAAATTCCCAGGACTGTCAAAGACCACAACCATGGTTCAGTCTTCGGTCTCTCACGATTTCGGAAATTTGAAGACTGTGAAGACTGACAAAAAACCGGTCTAACCAGTCTCAACCGGAACTCGTAACCAAACACAAACACAAAACACAAACACAACTCGTAACCAAACACAACTTTCCTCCTCCTACCACCACCCTCCCTGTTACCATCACCACCCTTCATGATGACCACTTTGCATTGTGAGCACCAGCGATGGGCTAAACGACCTGTATGCTCACACATCGACTGCCACCTCACACGCTGGAGGCTCAGCAACGACACCCATGGCCATGGTGCGCCACATCATCCTCCACAACGACGCCCCCCCCCTGCCAGACATCACCTACGGCTGCCACCACCCACACCACCAACCACAATGGCAACAACAAACACCCGCCATGCACAACTGTCGTCAACTCTCACACCCACCTCACACCAACCACAACAACAACAACGAGCGCCTGCTATGTCGACAGCACATGGAGAAGACCTCCCTCGCCCTCTGCCGCCTTTGGGAATGACAAGCACATGACAACGGCCACGCAATGACGATGGAGATAGGTGGATGACGATGACATGACGTGGCAGCAACGACGGATGATGGAGGACAATGCAAAGAACGGTGACAGCTGACAACAGACAGCAACAAGGAAGTGCAAGTGCTCCCCCCCACCCCCCTCACGTAGTACTACAGTGTATTTAGTCAATTATATACATGTTCTCCCTATGTCAGTAGCTCCGAGACTGGTTGAAGACCAGTTGTCAACCAGTTCAGACTGAAACTGGTTGAGACCGGTCTTTCAACTGTAAAAAACTGACCAAAACCACACTGAACTGGTTGATGTTGGTTCAGTCCAGTTTTTCGTGGTTCTTCAACCTGTGAGGACCAGTCCCAGTCCCAGTCTTGTCAAAATTTGACAAAAGACCAGACTTCCAAGCACTAATGCTAATTTAGTTTTATCCAGGTAGATTGGCTCAGAGATAGAAGACTACTATCACAGTTGGTAATTGCAGCCCACTGTCAAACAAGTTCCCTCCAATTGCAAATCCTTGGAAGGCTAAAATTAATGGCTTAAAGTGATTTGCATAGTCTATTTACATACATTTCCTTAGTGCCAATCTGCACTGTAAATGCTTCCAGAATAGTGTCTTTTTGATGGTCATTTACCCCCCAATCACTATACTCCAAACTCTAGAAGATGAGATCTCTGCTTGAGTCTCCCAAGCAGGGGAATTGTCATGCATTCACTCTCAAAATCTATTTTGACAACTCCTGCTTGCCTGAAATATTCAAAATGTCCTTGGTGTTGGTATTAAGTATACAGTGTCTATTAGTGTTCGAAAGTCCAGTTAGGTCCAGTTATTGGGTGCCCAGGGGCTCTAACTGAGACTGAGACTGGTTAGCCTTTGTCCCGAAACCTAAAATAACCTAACCAGACCGCAACTAACCGGTTACGGTCAGTTATTTGCAGTTACAAACCGGTTAGGACTGAAAAATAAAGAATCAGTTATAACAAGGCAAATATGCTCATATGTATCTTGATAGATATTATTTCTGCATATCCTAGCTTTAAAACGAGCCCAAGCACACTAAAATCGGTGAAGAATTGACATATTTATGCAATTATCCTTGAAAGTCTACACATTTGAGTGATATTTTAGAGATTTGACTGTAACTTAGTCAAATTTTAAGCGTTTTCGACGTTCTCAAGTGCGTTTTGAAGGTGTATAATAGGGCTGGTTATAACCGGTTAGTTAACTGCAAAATAACCAGTTATTCCATTTTCGAAATCAACTAACCCTAACCGTGGTTAGGATAGTGTTGTGGTTAGGTCCGGTTATTTTCCAGTTATTTTCCGGTTAACTAACCTAACTTTCAAACACTAGTGTCTATGGAAGAAAACTGGGATGGAAAGTGTTCCTGGTGGCCAAAGCTTCATACCACTATCCAAAATTTCACTCTTGGCATCTCACATTTTGTACATTTCATGAATCCTATAAATTCTGCAAGTAGTATTCTACATACTAACTAAACATACATAGATTTCTTTGAAAGAGCAGAAGCAAAGGGATGATACAAGAAGTGAAATCTACATATCTATGATATCCTCATCCATCTGCACATCCTGACCACATATATATAGTAGTGGTATAAACACTTGTACAGTTGAGTGCAAAAAGAATGAAGGTTGGTTCATTTTTCTGGTTCTTTCTAAGAATCTATTGTACCTCAAATGTATTTGTGTATTCTTTTACATTATGTGGTTGTGTTACACTTCCCTTGGTATGGACTAATTTCAGTGAAAGCTGGAGCCTTGAGAAGGTTTTTATTCTGGAGGCCATTTTTGGCATCTGAAAAAAAAAAATATGCGCTAAATGGAGAGGTAGCCAGAACATACCTCTGGTCAACCTGAATGAGCCTATCAAAGAATCAGTCAAAAATACTGAGCAGTTAGGTCTGTAGAGGCTTTGGAAAATGGGCTGTTTTGTCTAAAACAGGCCATAAATGACCAAAATAGCACAAAATGACCATTTTCTGGAGGCTCTACAAGAATAACTGCTCCGT